>NC_079136.1:91669756-91977302 GCF_945859705.1 Episyrphus balteatus
AAGTACCACAAAAACGCGTTTTTGACCTGTTAATATTTAAATATTTCGAAAACTTGACGTGCCAGTTTTGACTTCAGATTCGGAATCAGCATACAAAAGTCCTATAGAAAAGTATGGTATGGTTTGCCGACCAGTGTAATTTTTAGTTGAAAAAATGAATAATTCGAATTTATTGAAGAAATCTAATATGATATTATTAGGGGTTTGAGAGTTATATAAAAGGATCTGTGAAACCAAAACACAATATAGAATACAAATATTCGAAAATTTTGCCAAATTTTTTGAAAAACCTAATAATTTCGTCAAAAAATCGGAAAAAATGAGAAAAAATTACTTTTTATATTTTAAAGTTGAATAACTTCGAAACGCGACAATAAATCAAAAAAATTAAGAAGAGCTTTTGTAGAGCGGACAATTTTATAAAAGAAAATGATTTTGTCAAGCCTTTTGGATGAACCATTAAAAAGATAAGAAATTCTAAACACAAATACACAATCTTTCCCATACAAATCGTATGGGGAATAGAAACTTGCGATGCGGCGCAAGTCTAGTGTAGAGCCTTCCTTTCTGCTTATTTGATCACAGAATATAGCAAAAATTTTTTCTCCATTTTATCCACCCTACGCTTACATGATGATTGATATAGAGATATAGAGGGCCGAAAAGCTTTTTTTCGATTTTCAAATTAAAATAGCGCAAAAAATTTGTAAATGGTGAAGACTAAGAATGGTTTAAGAAATAATCAACAGGAAGTTTGAAACAAAATTTAATAAAATGGTATTTTTACAAAAATACCATTGTACAAATTTGTTCGTTTGGCACTAAGTTATAGAAAGAAAATACAAAAAGAAAGCTTTTGATCTATCAGTTTTGATTTAAAAAATAAGAAATTCAAAAAAAAAAAACTAATTGTAAACAAATTTTATTCTATTTGAAAAATTAACACAAAACGCATTGTATAAAATATTATATTTTATTCCGTCAATCTGACCGACGCGACGGTTATATACCAGGTCGTAATCGACTTGTATTCAAATATTGTATTTATAAATTTATATTTTTATACTTCAATAAAGTCATTTTAATCTAAATCTAATCTTATGAAATAATACTATTTAGGTACTACTACCACTACTACTACTTAAGTAGAAAACAAAAAAGATTCGCATTGGTTTCTGACTTCCGGTTGCAAAAGCATGCGTTTTTAAATTTGTCAAAATACGGCAAAAATATTGTTTTTTCTTGCGATGTTTTTTTCTTTTTTAAAGACTATTATTTTTGTGAAATAAGAATTAAAAATTAAGTTGACAGTTAGTGAAACAAATGAACTCGCCGAAGATTTTTGTGAAGAAGGCTTTGACTATTTATTATTCTCCTCCCAGCTAGGGTGTCCATTCGGGACCTTACTAAAAAGAGAACATTTTACTCTCAAACCTTTAAAAAAAGAGGACTTAGAAGAAAAAAAAGAGAACAAAAAGAACGTAACATAAGCAATACAAATATATATTTCCTAAACAGTTACTTAAAAGTAGTGGATCTAGGACATAGGATTATACTTATCAAACAGGATTCACGTTAAAAATGACCAAACATTTTTTTATTTTTTCAAAGAAGAACGCCTCCATATTCTCTGTTAATGTAAATCCTTTTTATTGGATGTTTAACTTCTCTAGAGAAGTAAACTTTGGAATAACATCACAAGTCTCTTTTTTGGAATATTTGGTTTTTAAAAAAACTTAACATAAACCCAAACCTCGCCTCCAAGCAATATCTATTCCTGAGTGGAGTCGAGGAGGGTACTAATTAGTATATATTTGCATAAATATATTCTGAGTTGAAATTTTAAAATATTAAGATCGAAAACGAAAAACAGAACATCTCTTTTAAATTTAAATGCGGTGAACACCTTACCTTTACTGTGAGTGGGCAGAGTTGAAACAAATTTTAAGGTGGGACACAGATAATCGTAACAATCTTGAAAAACTATGGACGAAAATGAAAAAGATACTTAAAAGAGGACTTTTGAAAAATAGAGAACAAAAAAAGAATTATATGAAAAAAGAGAGTGTAAAAAAGATCAGAGTTGAAAAAGAGAACATGATCTCTTTAAAAGAGATGTTCTGGAAACCCTACTCCCAGCACAATGGTGCCTTTGGTCCTTTTTTGCGTCAAAAATCATTTACACTGACATTTGGAAAGTGGAAAAACTTTTCCTGATAAAATGATTATCTAAAAAAATTTATTAATTAAGCTTCATATTTTATTTTCACTCTTTACAAGTTATTTTAAGACTTTGATATCAGTCATCAAACCAAAAACGATACGTTTGACTTTAAATATCAATACTTCAAAAACCGATAACATAACAGAAAATTCAAGAGTGCATTTCAAATCTCCATTTATTTATATAAAAGAAATAAATTCTACTTTGTAAGAAACTTTTGTTTACATTTGAAGCCATATAAAAAAGCTATCATAAGAGTAAAAAGCCTTCTTAGGTTTTATTTTAAGGAAATTTAACGCTAGGTATAGGTAAAGATGATAAAATTAATTTTAGATAAAATCTGTATCAAAGTTTTTATTTTCAAAATTATTTGTTTTTTATTATTTACCGACTCCAAAACAGGCTTCAGAATTTAATGAACACAATTAAATAAAAAAAATAAAAAAATATTGAAGTCGGAGGTGTTTATTTTACTGAACAAATACTGCACTCAAGGAGTTTACAAAAATAATACATTACAAAATTACTGCAATTATGTAAAAAAAAACATAATAACAAAAAGTAACCTGATAAATGTACATCGGTACAATTTCCTTCTATATTCAATTTAAAAGTTCAAACATTTTTCTTTAAACCGTTTTTTTTTTCTTTTTTCATTTACAGTTCAACGATAGCCAACAAATAAATTTTGAAAGTACACGCCTTGTACCTGTGGATTAAAATGAATGACGAAGACATTTACGAAGTGAAAAAAACATGGGAGATACCAATGGAGAACCCCTCTGAGTCGGGACAAGCAATTTTAATTGAATTTTTCACCCAATTTCCGTCCAATCAACAAAAATTCGAACAATTTAGAGAAGTACCAGTAGTCCAACTTAAGGTATAAATTGGAGAGTTATGATTAATTTCAATTGAATCTTATGATTTTTTTATTTAATTTTAGGATAACGCCAAGTTTAAATCTCATGCCGGACGTATAATAAGACTTTTTGATGATTCCATCAATGCCCTGGGAACAGACTATGCTGATTCTGCAATTCAAGAATTATGGAAGACTACGGCGAGATCACATTTTCGAAGAAATATTTCAAAACAGTCTTTTAGTGTAATTGTTCTTCTTTTCTTTTAAATATCACAAAATTCATCAAAATATTAATTTCCAATTTCTTCTATAGGAACTAAAAGGCGTTATTTTACAAGTCCTTAAAGCTGCATGTAACCTCAACGACAGACAAGTTGAAGCTTGGACAAAACTTATGGACCATGTATATGAGATTGTTTTCAAAACACTTGACGAGCTGGCTTCCAGCGATCAGTGAGCATCGATATTTTTCAATACCAAATTTCGGTTACGGACTTTAGATATTTTCAAAGCAAAATTAGGCAAAATATATGACACAATGATGAATAATTGTTAGATCACCGTTCAATTAAAATTTAGGAATGGCAAATTTATGTGAAAAAATGCACAATAATTGAAATTGGAATTAGTATTATGTACTTTGTAAACAATTTGTTAGTACATAACAAATTGTCATAAAAACAACATACCTACACAAAGGAAGTATGGATAAAAAAAAATTATATTTATAAGTATATAGGGGTTTCAATGGTGTTCTTTTGCAAACTATCCTCCTCGTTCGTGTCTTGTATTTAGTTTTTACCTCAACATGCTTATTAACACAAAGGAAGATGTAAATTAAAAAAAAAAAAAAAAAAACAAAAAAAAAAATTGTTTATGTAACATGTGTTATTTTTTATTGAGAGAAATATATATATATACTTATATACAATAACGTATGTACGTACTAAGGAATGAGTTTTTCTTTATTACAAATTTGAATCCATTGAAGTTTTGGAGTTTTAGTTTCAGGAAACGTCCGAAACATGTTCGGAAAGCGTTCAGGACAAGTTCAGGACACGTTTGGAGCACTTTCAGGACGCGTTCAGGACATGTGAGGCGTTCAGAATAATAAATGGGTCAAGTCCATTTGAAATTTGTGCATTTTCTTTTTTTTAATTTTGAGAAGCTTTTTCTCAGGAACTAAAGGAACTTTTGATATAAATGTTTCACAGATCAATAGAATTTCTTTCTTTCATTTTATTTGATATAAAACGAAACCCTTAATTTTTAAGACCTTAAAACACCCAACCAACAGAGAAGTGCTGTAGTGCTGTTGACCCTTAAGTTTCTTAAGTTTCAGTTAATAAGCCAAAGAGAAATTAAACTTAATCTATAGTTTAAGTCACTGTTCACAGAATTTTTGCCACAAGAAGCAAAATATACTTTTCTAGTGAGCCGGCTTAGCAACAAAATCCTGCACTTTGTGATAAAAGCATGAAATTTATATCATTGCTAGTACTCAATATTTATAACGATGCACAGAAAGCAATTTTGTGAAATTTGTGATTATTAGATGGCTCATGATATCCTCATAGGTAAAATATTAAGTGGCCCAATATCTTGAAATGAGGGTTACATATTGTACTAACAATCCTATTAATTTGATCCTTTCATCACAAACTGCACTATTACTTTTCATACTTTTACTTTTGCACTTCACTCCTTCCCGAGTAAAAATAGAAATTGATTTTTTTAAGAAAAAAATCTCGAGCGCCGCACCACCGCTGCACCACCGCCGTTTGCAGGAATTTTCGCCGCACCCACCGCCGCAACACGACTGCAGCACGTCCGCACTATTTCATTTTGAATGAAAAATTCGGTGCACGACCGCCGCACCACGACTGCAGCACGTCCGCACTATTTCATTTTGAATGAAAAATTCGGTGCACGACCGCCGCACCACGATTGCAGCACGTCTGCACTATTTCATTTTGTATGAAAAATTCGCCGCACCATGATTCATAATTTTGGAATTTGGAAAAATAAAAAAAAAAAAACTACCGACGAGAAGGAGATTCGAACCCGAGCACTTTCAATTAGAAGTCCAACGCTTTGACCACTCGACCACCAAGTCATGTTTGCATGAACTGGCAATTTGTAATTTAAGCCAAAATAGCATTGAAGACGACTTAAACGTTTGTATACATAAGTACGAGAATAGAATTTTTTTCATACAAAATTAAATAGTGCGGACGTGCTGCAGTCGTGGTGCGGCGGTCGTGCACCGAATTTTTCATTCAAAATGAAACGGTGCGGACGTGCTGCAGCGGTGGTGCGGCGGTTTAGAAATTATTGATCATAGTGCGGACGTGCTGCAGCGGTGGTGCGGCGGAATTCCATTTTTACTCGGGTTCAAAACATTAATTTTTTTTTTTTTTATATAATCTGCGCGCACTAAAGGGGTTTTGGGTACCCTTAATATGTATCAACACAGTGCGAGCGTTAGGAAATATTTAATAAAAAATAAAAGCAAGCAATTTAAGTTTTGCATGAAAATTCAATATTCCATGGTAAGAATAATTCATTTTTGTTGGCCCAATATCTCAAAATAACTCTTATATTGAGTACTACCTTCTCCTTCTTCTTCTTCCTTTTCTCGGCGCTGTTATGATCTCGATGTCGAGGGGATCATAAACTTCCCACGTTACTGCTTCACACTAGTGATCCGCCTGTGGGGTTCGCCGGGTTGACCTCAGAAATCGGCGGCAAGCCTCCCGGTTTTGTATTGTTCCGTTTCTAAGGCCAACTGAATGCTGGTGTTTTTGCATCTGCTTGTACCAGGAGTTTTTAGGCCTACCTTTCTTTTTATTTCGTGTTGGAACGTTTTATGATATTGCTTTTTTGACGGGGTTCTCAGGATCTCTCCTTTGAACATGGCAATACCAACTGAGTCGGTCGTGTTCAATTTTTTGGGAGATGGTATTTTTAACATGAAGGCTTCCTCGGATCTTCGTACTTCTAATTCTATCAAGCTTTGAGTACTACCAATGATATAAATTTCATTCTCTTATCACAAAGTGCACAATGGAGCTCTTTTTTTTAATGCTAAGCAGCCTTACTATTCTGAAGATTTTTGGTTTGCTGAACTCGAATCCACAATCAGAAAAATTCAATTAGCTTCCGTTCTTGAAATATAACCCTCATAAAATGTAGCCTTTTCAAGGGCTCTGCAGAGGGGTTTTTTGATATTTTTTTTGCCGAAAATAACTCTATACCTTTTTAACTATTATTTTGAGCTAAAGAAATTTAATTTAATTAAAGTTGACAACATGAAGTTTTCTGTAATTAATTAAAGAAGAATTATTCACAACTCACATTGAAATTAATTTAATCTTAAGTCTAGTTGCATTGACTGATATTATTCCAATGAGGCAGATAAACGTCTTATAAGATAAAAATTTGGTAGGAAGATTTCGCCAACGACCATATACCACGATGACCATACCGAAAGCATCGTCCGTCTGGCGCTGTTAGTATTTAAATGGGGAAAACCGCGTTTTTTTGGGATGTGCATTTTTGCACCTAGGCGTACGGAGTGTGTTTTTTTTTTTTTTTTTAATTTTATTTTTGAAATTATATTATGAATCTGAAATGTAAATCAATTTTTTTTCGTCAATAGTATATTTTTTTGTTGTTGAAGGTATGCATATTATATTCAAAGGAATTTGTTAAGTTATTTTTTTTTTATTTTTATTTAACTGTCTTTTTTTAGAAGTTTGAAAAAATTAAGAAAAGTTCTGGGAACTTTTAAAGTAGTTAATATTTTCTTAAGTTATATGTAATAATGAATATTTTTAGAAAAATAAAAACAACAAAATCAAAAAGAAAAGTTTATATTATGAATTATGCAAAAGATATTTTTTTTTATTGTTTTTATTCATGTTGATACCTATGCAAGTTTAAAAAAAAAGAATATACATAGGTACACTAGCCCAAAAATTAAGGGAACCAAAGAAAAAAATCTTGATTTTTTTAGCGATTTTCGAAAGGCTGTATCTCAGTTAAAAAATGATCGTATAATGAAAGAACAAAAAACATGTGAAAGTTTCATCCTTTTAGTTTAGTCGTTGGAATTATTCAAAAACTAAAATTTTCCAATTTTTTTTGTTATAACTTTTGCCTTAAAAAAGTGGGAAATTTTTTTCTGATAAAATGATTTATTAATTTTAGAAAGACTATTTATTTGGCTTTAAGATTCTTTTTGTTTCAAGCTTCCACGAGCTGGACTTCCACTGGACTAGACTGCAATATCAGTCATCAAACCAAAAACCATACTATTGACATTGACTTAATAAATTTCTCAAAAACGGATCACTTTACAGAAAATTCAAGGACACATTTAAAAATTTCATTAAATTCTCTACAAAGAAATTTCTACAATTTTTTTTTTTAACTTAATTTTATAGGTACAAAAGGATTAATATAATATGCAAATCATAGCTTAAATAGTGTCAAAATATCATAAATTCCTATAAATAAAAATAAGGTTTTGAAAAAATTAATATTTAGATAAAATAAAATTTTTATTTTATTTTTTGAATTTTGGTATAACCTTTTAGTATAGCAGTTGCTACAACATGGGAAAGCGACTTTATTTTAACTTTTTTTTTGTAATTATTTGTAAAAAAAGTTCATTTTCATTAAGACTTCATCTTAAAAATTCATATTTAAATTACCTACTTCCTTTTGTTCGAAAATAAATTTAATTGGTTCCTTCTAATTGGATCACTGCGTAACGTGATGAAGCAACAAAGAAAGTTAATCAACATAAGTGTTTAGATGTAACAAGCTTAACAATTAAATATGATCATCTTTTCCCTTAATAACCTTCAAGATATTGTAAAACACTTTTTTTTAGATGACCAAGAATTTCATCACCATAAATTTTCTTTCGATATTTTTCCATTCTATTACATTACACAAACATAGATGGTATCATGTTGTTTCTAATTAAATTCTGTCATTATCTTACACCTTTAAAAAAAAAAAAATTTTATAATTAATTTCCATACGATGTCCTTTTAGTCATTTATGTAAGTTCGAAACCTAAGATGAATTCTTACAGTGACTTTCGCCCTACTGCATTGACTGGTTGCTTAGCAGGGTGCAACTATTGTCGACACCTATCCTAGATATCGTATTTCTTTATCGCTATCGGAGACTTGACTAGTGTTGAATTTAATATAGGTAAGAAGTTTTACCTAGTTTAACGCCCCAAACACTACAACACATATAAACTTTTTTTTTATCATTTTTCTTTTTTGTTTTTATTCTTGAATTTTGTATTCTATTTTGTTACTGACATTCTAACGGTAAACTCATTCAGACCCTTAACCGAGCATAGTTTTTCTTTTTAGTTGACAACGCCAAGTATAATCGTAAGGGTGCGCATGAAAATTTATTTCTAAAGCCAAATACGCTTAGTACGGAAAATACATCGGCAATACCTAACTTTTGTTATTACTTTCGATTTTGGTAAAAATACATTGAGTATTTAAAAATTTAAAATCGTATATCACTTTTTTCTACGGATCATTTCAATAATTAAAGTGCGAATACAAAAATATCTCAATTCAATAAATAAAGAATCTTTACTTTTTACGATACGATAAAAATTCGAAGAAATTTATACTGGTGATATTGTTATTTTATGAAAATTATTATTGATTAAAAAAAAAATAATACAAAATCAATTAAATAATCAAGTAAAGTGATTCCAATGAAAAAAAAAAAATTAATTTAAAGTGTTTTGTTCCTGAATGAAATTATCGATCACCTGTGATAAATATGATAAAATAAAATCTTTAATTTTCAAGCTCATTTGATGGATGAGGTCTATAGCATTATTCAACATATTGGAAGAAAGCAAATTTCGGATACTTAGAAGAAATGGTAATTAAAAAAAAAAAATCTATAGGTACCTAGTTTTTATTAATGGACAACAAATACAAATCTTAATGCTAAAAAAAAGTTATTTGAACGCGAAAAATTTTCTTATGGAAAAGATTCTAATGTTCAGATTTTGATAAATCCAACGCTAGAAAACAATTAAAACATTTTTCACCGCCGCCGATTGTTTACACTGTAAAGCTACTGATAACATACACCTTCTTAGTGTAAATATCGCCAAATATCGAATATAATTTATATATTTTTATTATTACCAGTGGTGTCATAACAAAATAATAGACCATTAGTTTTTGGAGGTGATAGTAGGTTGCAGGGATGCTAAGGAAGATACATACTTTATTTACCCATGTATACTTCCACCAGCGTTGTACAAATTTGGCCAAATTATATTTTGGCCCCGTGCCCTGGGCCAACAGTAAATGTCCTCATTTGCATAAAATTCTTTAATTAATAAATTTATTTTTACAAAATAAACTAATGCTGAACGCATTGATTGAAAAATGAATGCTAACATAAACAAAGTTTTTTCTTTCATGTTTAAGTTCACAGTTTATTTTAATTTGTAGATTTAAAAAAGTATAAAACCAAAAAAAAAAAAAAAATTTATTTATTACAAAAAAACAGTATAGAAATAAGGTGAATAAATCGTCGTCGTTCATTCAGAGGCGGATTTACAAATTTTGATGGTATAGGCTTTTCAGTTTTTGCCGCCCTTGCCCCTTCATTTTTTTATTTATATCTCGCTTCGAAAGCGTACCTTTCATACAAATTTTTCACGTTATAGCAAATCACTCGAAAACGGCTCTAACAATTTTGATTTAACTTTGAAGACGTAATACTCAAAGCAATTTCAAAAAAGTCAAATAACAAAAATAAAATTTTTATAAAACTTTACCCTAAATGTCGGCTCTTCCCCAACATCAAATTTTTTTTTTAATTTATGGGCCAAAATACTATTTAGTGCCTTAAAAAATGTCCCTTTTTTTTAATTCCATTTTTCTAGAAGTACAAATTAGTAGAAAAATTATATGGATATTGAGTTATAAAATTATCATTATTTTACAAGTTTGAAACCCAAATTTGGATCGAATTGTTTACAAATCACGTTAACATTGTGGTTTATCTTGGTAACGCAGTGGTTTTTAATTTTTCTGGGATTTAACTTCATAGGAGACTAACGTTGTTCCTATAGTTTAAAATAGAAATTTCAGAGAGCTTAATTATATGATTTTACAGATAAAACTGAAATTTCCAGTAAAGTAACGCAGTTGTTTGGTTTTGATCACTTTGTGTTTAAATTGTCTGTCACTGTCATAAATATAGAAATATCATTCCAAATATATCGGTGCAAATGTTATTTTTTAATAGATTAAAGTATAACCAAACCATTCTGTGTCAACTAAAATATATGAAAATATATCAATAAAAATGTCCATATTTTTTTTTTCAAAATTCACTGTCCAAAGGGACAACTTTTTAGGCACTAAATAGTACACGGTTAAAAATTCTGGAGTATTTTTTAATACAGCTCTTGTATTAAAGCAATTTTCAATACAAAAAATATTACATTTTAATACTTCCAAAATATTAAAATTATTTTTAATCTTTTTTGTATTAAATTTCAATATTTAAGTATTAATTTTACTACTTGTAATACAAAAATTATTAGAAAACAATCTCCGTGCGTTAAATTCTAATCTTGTATTGAATTTTAATGCCGCTGTATTAGATTTTAATATATTTGTATTATATTTGAGTATTATTTGTATTAAAATATAATAAAAAATTATTAAAAACTAATATAAAAAGTATTAATTTGTAATTAGAGAATATTAAATTTTAATCAAACGTCAGCAGCCACAGTACACATAATAAGGTAATATATTCCGAACGTTGTCTAAATTTGTTTGTCAAAAATGGCCACCAATCTGTCAGGTCGGCCTTTAATTTTTATATTTTAATCGCGGTAAACAGGAAATTTATTTTTGTGTTAATTTATAAAATGTCATTTGAAAAAATTATAAATTAAAAAATAACCAATTTCTTTGTGTTTCTTCGCGGAAAATGGTGAATAATTGTTAACAAATTAGTGGTGTGCACGGTTTTTGGTTTTTGTGCGTTTTTCGTCGGTAAATAAAAGAAATAAGATTTTGAATATATTACCTTTTAATGTGAACTGTGGTCAGCAGCAGCCATTTTAAAAATTAAAAAAATCCATTGTTTGAGGTACCTTTTCTAAAAAAAATATAATTAATATTTGTTAATTTGTACTAATTTGAAGGCGCTTTGTGTTTTTTCGAAGCAAAACACATACATTGCAAATGAATTTTGATCGGCAATAAGATTTTACATGCCGGAGTTTGTGAAAAATGTAAAATAGAGACAATAATATCACCATTATTATATTATTTATGATTAATATTTATTTTCAGTAATGAATTTAGGAAAAGAATACTTATTATTAACTTTAAATACATTTGGTATTGAATTGAAATATTTTTGTATAATCTTTTAATAAAATTCTTATTAGAAATTAATACGAAAAGATTAAATTTTAATATACAATAATTTAAATTTAATACATTTAATATTAAATTCTAATATAAACTGTATTATTTTTTGTTACAACTATATTACATTTTAATACATTTTTTATTAACTACAAAATTTTAATATTTGTCTTGTATTAAATTTTAATACATTTCTGGTGTAGACCTATATGTAACCCAAAAAGTATTAAAAAATACTCCAGATTTTTTAACCGTGTATTTTGCTCTTATATAGAGCCAGCTCTTAAAATCTACAAGTAAACTAACATACACGGTTAAAAATTCTGGAGTATTTTTTAATACTTTTCGGGTGACATATAGGTCTACACCAAAAATGCATTGAAATTTATTACATGAAAAATAATAAAATTTTTAAGTTAATACAAAATGTATTGAAACTTAATATAGTTGTATTAAAAAATAATTCAGTTTATATTAGAATTTAATACTGAATGCATTAAATTTTAAGTATTGCATATAGGCCAGTCATTATATACATTTGGAAATGCAAAATGAGCGAGGAAGCTAAATTTTGGATATGTTGTAGAGGATGCTTAAAAAAGCTTAACTTGAAGTTTTCGACCAAGATTTCCTATGAGCTTTTTCCGCCATTTTGAAAAAAAGGATAAAATTGGTTTTTTGACAATAACTCGGCTATCTGACGAGATGCGAAAATTTTACAAGGAGCTTTTTTGTAGCTTTTAACGAGTTCTACAATTCATGCATACACATTTTTTGTCTATCATGAACCGTTTTCGAGATATCGATTAAAAAAGTCAAAAATTTAGGACATGCCATTTGTTTTTTGACATTATCTATTTTTTGGTGGTGAATATCGAAAAAATTATTAACATAAAATTTGTAGACCTTATTCAGACCTACAATTTCGTGCTTTTATTTTTTTTTTTGGACAAAAATTACGAACTCCAGCGGGAATTTATTAAATGAATTTTTTTTTTTTTACTCAAGAAAACGAAGGGTGGACGTTTTTTCATTTTTTTTGTCGCTTTGATGGTCCCGGTTGAAGATCTTTGTCGTCCGTACACTCCTCAACTTGTGAAATAGGTTGAATCATTGGAAATGATGCTGATATGTACGAAGCATAGTCATCATCATCTCTGTCATCGTCGTCATCAAACGAAATGTCGACTCTGGTGACGTTATTGCATGATTGCCCACTACAATGCAGACAAATAACTGAGCAACTAATTCCTGCTTTCCTACACCCACAAGAAGCCCCACAATTCCCTTTGCATTTGCACGAAATAAGTTTTAAAAGTTCAGGAGGTGCGGGTTCGGCTGTGCTGGTAATTGGTTCAAGTCCGTGATTAGTTTGTCGCCAACCCCATTCCTGAGGATCTTTAAAAAACCCGAGCCAGGTTTGCACCTGCAGATATGTTCGGAATATGTGCTGGCGGACAGCGCTGCTCGTTGGTGGGAGTAGTGTTAGGTGATTCGTTTTATTTATATGCATTGATTTTGCGAAACGATGGAATCGCAAAATATTTATTGATTTTTCTTGCTTATCACCGCCATATAGGGCAATTAGGAATTGCTCTCCTGCGCAAGTTAAGGCATCCGGATCGACCTTTTTTTGTTTGAATAGTTCTATCGATGACCTTAGTTCCGGATGCTTCTCGAGAGTGTTAATAAATTTAAGTTTTCCCATGTTGTAAAACGACGATGTCGTATCGCAACCGCTAAAAGCGTGAATAAAAAGAATATTCTCAAGAACTGACTTACCGTGCTTGAAACTGCTCTGGGAGTACAGCTTTGATGGCGTATTTCCTTTTGCTGGTTTGCGGAAAAATATATTTTTTTTATCCTGTGCAAGTCCAGTAAGTAAAACCAGAAGATCGATATCTTCGCCAACTATTTCCACTGAGTCATGATTTGACGCTTTTTCAATTGCCGTGGTCACAATGATTGTATCTGCGTCTTCAAAAGCTTGCTCTACTTTTATTCCGGTATTCGTAAAATAACGGGAAAGCATTTGTATCAATTTGTTTTTGTTTTGATCCCTTGCAAGAAACTTCTCCTGGCTAACTTTTGGAGTAGTTGATTCATCAAATATGAACTCTGGCGATTGGTTTTTTCTAGAACGTCGCATTCTTTCCGAAGTTTTGGTTCCGGAGAGTCTCATATCAGTCGGATAACCGTCAAATATAATCGTTACATTTTCTCCGAAGTTCTGTTGTACATATCTGACGTATTTTTTGCATATGAGGTCAAATGTTTCGATTCGACCCCAAACGACTTTATGGAGAAGGAATCCACCGTCGATTATGTGGTGATGTCTATCACCAAGTTGTACTATTTCTGTCAAAGGTTCGAAAGCATTGTATAGTATTGACTTTGTTCCTTTCCTCATTCCTTCTTCGGTGAACAACGATAACGGGAACGGAGCAAGCTCGTATGCCAGAAAATGTTTAAGGTCAGTCTCGGAATTTTTCGCGATGCACATTCTTTGAAAAAGTAATAGTGGATTGATCGGAACTGGAGATTCGTCGATTTGAATGCTTGTAGTTACTGCCGATATAGGAATCACTTTATCCTTCCTCTTAAATGATAACGACGCGTAATCTACTCCTATAATTTTAGTTATCATGTCACAACCAACTTCATATGCAAGATGGCAATTAATGTCTTTGTTTGCAATAACCCCTGTCCCAATTGACATCAATTCTTTTTTTTGAGGAAAAGGGTTGTGACCTGCCAGCCACATGTCCAGTTTCTCAGTGTCAGAATTGTCTCGAGAAATCCGCGAAGGTCTCATGTCTATGTGCTGTTCAACTGTGGAACAAGATACTCCGGAAAAGTTTTCAATTTGCTCACAAATGTTTTGAAGCTGAACCATGCCCAAAGTCCAAGATGCTATTGTGCTGTCCGTAATTCCCCGTCCTTGAGTTAGTCCACCTGTTGTTTTCATGGATCGCATAAGCGTCTGCTCTATCGTCATGTCTGACATAATTCCAGACCAAAATTTGTCCGTGCGACGAATCGTAAAGTATCCACGTCTAGTGAACTTTAAGTAATCTTGTTTGGGTATTTTTTCATGCAATGCTCGCATGTCCTGCAAGTATAAATGAGAAGACTTCGCATACAAGAAGTGACCGCTTGCGTGAAAAAACGGAAGCATTTTTTGTATGGTTACGAGATGAAGTTCCCAATTACCGGATCTTTCTGCCTCCAGGAAGTTTTTCATCAGAGAAACCATTCGGTGGTACTGTACCCAAAGCTTTGCTGTCGGACCTTGGTTTTCAATGTCAATCAATGCTTTTTTAAATTTTTCGTATACGTTTTCTGTATATCTTTCTAATATCTTTCTGTATATCTTTCTAATCACCCACCCCTAATAAAGAGGCATCTTCTTCACATACCTAAATGCTCATACATACAAATCTTGGATATGTAAAGTTATGATTTTTTTCAAAAAAGTTTAATGAGTTGCGGTTTGCAATTTTGATAAATAAAATAATATAGAGATTGAAGCAAATTGCAAACACAAAGAGCCGGTATACTGTATTTACAAAATTTGGGTTAATAAAACTGGGGTTAAAAAAACCATTACCATTTTCTTCTCATTATGTATTTACTAAATAAATACATACATTTATGTATGTATGTATGTGTTACTGATATAATAATATAAACATTTAAAAAAAAAATGAATAATTTTTTTTTTACAACCGAACGAGCGGTTTGCTTGTCGACTTTGCGGCCAGCTGGAGGTCGTAATTTTTGTCCAAAAAAAAAAATAAAAGTACGAAATTGTAGGTCTGAATAAGGTCTACAAATTTTATGTTAATAATTTTTTCGATGTTCATCACCAAAAAATAGATAATGTCAAAAAACAAATGGCATGTCCTAAATTTTTGACTTTTTTAATCGATATCTCGAAAACGGTTTATGATAGACAAAAAATGTGTATGCATGAATTGTAGAACTCGTTAAAAGCTACAAAAAAGCTCCTTGTAAAATTTTCGCATCTCGTCAGATAGCCGAGTTATTGTCAAAAAACCAATTTTATCCTTTTTTTCAAAATGGCGGAAAAAGCTCATAGGAAATCTTGGTCGAAAACTTCAAGTTAAGCTTTTTTAAGCATCCTCTACAACATATCCAAAATTTAGCTTCCTCGCTCATTTTGCATTTCTAAGCCGTTTTTTCCGACATAATGACTGGCCTAATATTAAAATTTAATGTTTTTATATTAATATCTAATAAGAATTTTATTAAAAGGTAATACAAGATATTTCAATTCAATACCAAATATATTTAAAGTTAATACGATATATTCCTTTTCCAAAATTCATTACTGAAAATAAATATATCAATCATAAATAAATATAATAATGGTGATATTTATTGGCTCTATTTTATCTGTTTCACAAACTGTGGCATGTAAAATCTTATTGCAGATCAAACTTCATCTGCAATGTATGCATTTTGCTTCGAAAAAATACAAAGCGTCTTCAAATTAGTACAAATCTACAACTTTTAATTTAATTTTTTTTTTTAAAAGGTACCTCAAACATCGAATTTTTTCTATTTTAAAATGGCTGCGGTTGTCGGTTGATTAAAATTTAATATTCTTGTATTACAATTTAATACTTTTTATTTTATATTGAAGGTTTTGAATGAACAACAACAACTTGTGTGTGTTAGTTTGTAATAAATTCCTATTACACTTTAATACAATTATATTAAAATGTAATACAATTAGATATATTAAAATGTAATACAAAAATATTAAAATCTAATACAGCGGAATTAAATTTCATACAAGATTAGAATTTAACCCACGGAGGTCATTTTCTAATAATTTTTGTATTACAAGTAGTAAACTTAATACTTAAATATTGAAATTGAATACAAAAAAGATTAGGTAATAATAATTTTAATATTTTCAAAGTATTAAAATATAACATTTTTTGTATTGAAAATTGATTTAATACAAGAGCTGTTTTAAAAAATACTCCAGAATTTTTAATTTTTAAATTTTATTTCAATGAGTTTGAGTTCCGCATTAAAATGATGGTTTGCACGAAAATCAGGAGTCACTTCGTTTAAACCACAGCTGTGAACAGGTTTGTTCTTAACGTCATGAAAATCCTGGGTAAAATCACAATGTCGCGTCATTAAAATCACTGGTTTCCCTGTAAAAAGGATCATTCCGAAAACATCCCGAATTACTTTGGAAAAACTACATAATCTCTACACTTTAAGAATGGGTCGCTGCTGTACGATTGTGTTTTTTTTGCTAAAATCATCTTCTAATCACGTATTGCTTTGGCAAAATCTTCGGTAGCCGGGAAAAAATGAATCATGGAACGTGTCGTTTAAAGCACGGGTTAGCAACTAAAACCAAGGGTAGGATTAGTTCGGTTAAATTAATGATTTCGTTGCCCCTTAAAATCACGAGATTCCTCTTTAAAAGTCACGGTTTCCACCCGAATCTTTGTTGTATTTTCGCCAGTAAAACACGGATAGCTTTGGTAAATCGCTGGTTTTTTTTTGTACAACCATGTTTTTCCCAAGTAAAATCACTTCAACTTATTCAAATATGTACAAGTAATATATGATATCCTCATAAGTCCTTCTTATTCCCACATGAAAACTCCTAAGGAACGTGATTATTTAAAAAACACGAAGGTTATAATATGGTTTGTTGCGTGTAATCGTTCTATTTTTTTAGCGTATTTTTTTTAGGTTTTCATAAAAAAAAACAATAGAAATCACGGTTTAAAATCACACAAAAAAAATCACAAAATTATATATAAATTAGCCAGTTCGTAGCCTCCAACTAGTAGTTGGACTGGCATGTATGGGTTGTTAGTGGGAAAAGGGCAATACATTCACCCCTATTACGTAAGTCGTTTGTACTAAAACGACAAAAAAAACGACTCGCTCTGGACGCTCTGTTTTACTGAGGCTTAAGTAAAACAATTATCGTGTAGTAGAAAAGGGGGGTGAAAAGCGAAGGGGACTGCAAAATAAATTTCTAATTTAAGACAAATTGTAGCTCACAGAGCAAGTCATTTTAGTATACAAACGGCAAAAGGCGCAGGTGCCCATTACTAGTTGGGGGGCGGCGAACTTGCTGTTTTAGTCTAGAATATGGAATGTGCAATGACTAACGGGAGAAAAAAGTCATTGGAAATTTTTTGAAGTTATACTTCTTATGGGAGGGTGGATATGAAAATTTACTTTTTGACAAGAATGTCAAAGGGATTATGACGCGATCACCCTGGGTAGCAGGGCTGTCGTTTCACCTTTAGAGTAGGCAGTACTTTAGTATTTTGAAAATGCAGTACGCCGTAGTACGGCAACATAAAACACACAACACGTTGCAAGTTACATGTTTCATGTGGCAAGTTGCATGTGGCATGTGGCAAGTACCATGTGGCAAGTTGTATGTGGCAAGTTGCATGTGGCAAGTTGTATGTGCCAAGCTGCATGTGGCAAGTTGCGTGTGGCAAGTTGCATGTGGCAAGTTACATGTGGCAAGATGCATGTGGCAAGTTGCGTGTGGCAAGTTGCATGTGGCAAGTTACATGTGGCAAGTTGCATGTGGAAAGTTGCATGTGGCATTTTGCATGTGGTAATTTCCATGTGGAAAGTTGCCAGGGTTGCAAAAAGTTCACATTTCAGCTCAGCTTTGAGCTTTGAGCTAGGTCAAATTTTGAGCTAGCTCTCGGAATTTTGAAAAAAATGAAAAAAAATTGTTTGATAGCGGAGACTCTAACCTACATTTGGGTACAAATCTCATCAATGTAGGTCCACGCATTCTCAAACCGGGAGCACTTAAAGGTACAAAATAAGTTAAGCCCGATTCTGAAAAAATAGGCATGATGTGGCAGTTTAACATGGAAGATGATTTTTTAAAAATCTGACAATGTGCAAAGCGTAGGCCCATGACACAAGCTATCGTTTGGCATCACTCCCAAAAATTGCTCTCAAGCGGTTTAGCTTCCAGGAGCGTTCAAAGATTCGGGGATTTTTGGAAAAAACATTTTACCCCAACTTTCAAACGCGATTTTCTCGGAATTTTGAAAAAAGTCGAAAAACCGGATTATACCACCATCAGTTAGCTGAGAATATTAGCTTTCATATGGCACTACTCCCCTGTCTCTAGATCAAAGCGTTCAGCTCCCAGAAGTTTTTTCGCGCCCCCAACTTCCAACGCCTATATCTCGGAATTTTGAAGAAAATGAAAATAAAATTGTTGATACCAAAAGGTAGCGGGGACTCTAACCTACACTTGGGTATAACTAACATCCCTGAAGGTCCACGCGTTCTCAAACCGGGAGAATTTAAAAGTAAAAAAAAAATAGGCACGATTCTGAAAAAATAGGCATGATGTGGCGGTTTAACATGGAAGACGATTTTTTTAAAATCTGACAATGTGCAAAGCGTAGGCCCATGACACAAGCTATCGTTTGGCATCACTCCCAAAAATTGCTCCCAAGCGGTTTAGCTTCCAGGATCGTTCAAAGATTCGGGGATTTTTCGAAAAAAAAATTTACCCCAACTTTCAAACGCGATTTTCTCGCAATTTTGAAAAAAGTCGAAAAACCGGATTGTACCGGAATTTTTTTTTATGATAAAAAAAGAAATATTTTACTAAAAAAATAGAAATATATTTACTATTAAAAAAACCAAGATTAAAGATCACAAAAAATTATCTGTTTTATTTATAAAAATATCCATGTGTTAAAATTTAAGCTGAGCTGTGAGCTGAGCTCAGCTCGCTTTTGAGCTTTGTAGCTACCCTGCAAGTTGCATATTGCTACTACTAGTGCTCAAGCACACACAATTCTCATAAAATTACCATATCGCATATTTTATACGCAATTCGTTTACTTTCGTTAAGCATATACCGTACGTTTTGAACCGCACAACATGAGTAAATTTCACAAAATAAATTGAAAACTACATGGACGCAAGGAGGATGAAAGAATTAATTTATTGTTCACTTGATCAAAATATAAAAAACGAAGTGTGGATTAATTAATTTAATAATAGAAATTAAAAATATCAAATGAAATTCATTTACATAATACTGAATGAGAAGTATAACTTCAGTCGCGTGTACATGTGTACACACACTCTTTTTTTTTTTACAGAATTCTATCTGCAAGACCTCAGAAAGTCGTCATGGAAAAATCTTTTTGACTTCTATGAGGTGAACAGATCGGTCCCCAAATTTGCCGCCCCTAAAATCTGCCGCCCTAGGCTCCAGCCTACTCAGCCTTCTGGTAAATCCGCCCCTGCGTTCAATGAAGTCCATTTCGACTTTAATTACAGTTTCCAAGTTAACCAATAATTTAAGCTTTATTTTTCAATTGTAACAATTCGTTGGCGTTAAGAAAAATTGTTCTAAGTAACAAAAAGCAAATTTTACAGGGGACGATTTTTAGGTTTCAAATTGGTTTAAAGCGACATTTTTCTGCTCGTTCGCCATTCAAGTTATGTTTTTTTGTAAAGTTTGTTCATTTCTCTTGAATGAACTATACATTATACAAGTTTACCTCATTAGTAGGTGCATACTATTTTTTGGACATAGAACAATAAATTCCTATACAAGTACGCACTTTACTTAAATAAAAAGTGGACTTAGAACAAAATATGATGGGACTTAGAACAATCAAGAATACTCGAGTCTCATTTTCAGAAGACTACTACTTACCTGTGTTTATTGTTCTATGTCCCATAAAATTATATTATCTGCTGAAAAGAAATTTTTTACACAACAATCGTTTTTAAATTCGGAAAGAGCACCCTCAAATTAGTAAAACTGCATCATTTTCTGTAAAAAATGGATTTAGAACAATTTTGCTTTACGCCGACGAATTGTAGATTAAACCATTTTTGGATTTTTAAAATTTTATAACCAATTTCTAATCCGATTTCTCAAAAACAGAAAAAAGGACTTAGGGAGTTTTCATTGAACGGCGCGATTCGCTTGGTCATATTGTTTGAATCTAAAAAAAGTGGAAATCAGTGTTTTACTGCGGGTCAAAATTTTTAGACTTGCGCCAATCTGCGCTCAATAAGCTGAAAGAAGAAAAATAGCACTAAATTTTGATGTTTAAGATATAACCGGCATTTGTTGTTTTTTTTCCTCAGAAAAACACGAAAAATAAGAAAAACACAAAAAATGGATAAGTTCTAATGCATGTAAAAAAAGAAAAAAAAAAAAAACTATCGAAATGCGTTCATAATATATTTTTTTTATATTCCAATCACATTTTTTCCAAAATAACTTTAAACACTCT
This sequence comes from Episyrphus balteatus, assembly GCF_945859705.1. Classification (NCBI taxonomy): domain Eukaryota; kingdom Metazoa; phylum Arthropoda; class Insecta; order Diptera; family Syrphidae; genus Episyrphus; species Episyrphus balteatus. Next base: position 91,690,625 of record NC_079136.1, read on the forward strand.
ACAAAAATTGATTAATGCGAAGTCGTATTTTCAGATATAATTTTTTTTTCTAAACTGCGAAAAACACTCAACTTCGTGACGCGACTGAGAACCAACAACTAATTATCAATGAGAAATCTTACTGTCACTTATTTGTCCCGTTATTATAGATAATACCTGCACTAAAAATAAACAATTTGATAAACCTTAAAATTTTGAATTTTGACCTATGGGAGGAACCACTGTGCGGCGGCGGCGGTACGTCATTAACAGTTACAATAAAAAAGAAGAGGTTCAAGTGACTGCCTTGTTTACTTGGCAACTATAGCCTTAAAAATCGATAATTAAAAGACAAATTGTCAAGTAAACAATTAAAATTTTATTGATACAAATGTCAAACCAAACTTTAGAACTAAGTACACTTATACATCTCAATACTTTTTGTGCCAGCATAATTTTAACATAGGAGAACTTGGCTCGTTTTTTAACAATTCTGTTTTTGTTGCGATTGTTATGACTAAAATTGTCAGAGAGCCGAGTAAAATTTGTTCTCCTAAAGTGATATGAATAGTCTTAAGCTATGATTACACGGTCAACGAAATCGGTCAACGCGTTGACTCTCTGACGTAAAAAATGAAGTCACGTTGTGTGATCGTCAACGAAAATTGTTGTCATTGCGTTGACGGGTACGATGACACTCGCGTTGACACACATTTTTGGGTCAACTCATTGACTATTTTCGATGACCGTGTAATCTCTCTGTCAATGCCATTGGGACGCGCTGATAGGGTTTTAGGACTGGGGTGTCATCGCAATGACAATGTCCCAGCGTTGACGCGGCAGAATTTAATACCGTGTCATCGTTTTAGAATGACATTGTTTTTTGTATAGAAATATGATGAAAGTTGGATTGGGAAAATATTTTGGAGGACGATTATTTGAATGGTGTACCGTTTTGGAGGGAGGGGGGATCTTATTTCACCTTTTGTTTTTTTTTTACAAAAAAAACTTTTTGGTATGGCCATTGCATCCATGTTGGATGCAAAATTTTTTTTTTTTGACAAAAAACAAAAAACCATTTGTATATTCTAAGCTACATTTTAAGACCATAACCATTAACATTGGGTGCGGCTTTCCTATGCTATAAGCGTTTGAAGGTGGCCATGTTGATTTTTTTTCGATTTTTTTAAAATCAAGTGTCGAAACTTTTTTATTTTTTTTTTTCTAATTTTTCGACACAAATGTAGTAATTTTAAATTTGTATTCGTTCAGCAATCTTATCAGAATTAATTTAAGACTTTTATCTTAAAAGTGCATTGCGTATATCTCGAAATATTTACATTTCAATGCGACCACCTCAAACATATTTCCGTTTAATTTTTCTATGAGAGCTTTTTTCAAATCTCATTTTCTCCGCTTTTTTTTTACAAAATATTTTTGGAAAATTTAAATTTTTGCTTTGTGTCAAACAGTGTGATCAACAAAGTTTTGCGAGTCAACGCGTTGACACTGCTAAGTAAACGTCACGTTGACACACCTGCGCGTCAACGTAATTTAGGACAACATTGACGCAATAGTGTCAATCGTGTGATAGTCAATGTTTTATGCATTGACACTGTGAACGTTGACGGTGAGATGACAGAGAGAATATAGATTTTTTATTGACGTCAGAGAGTCAACGCGTTGACCGATTTCGTTGACCGTGTAATCATAGCTTTACTATTAAAAAACTAAATGACCTCCTAAGTCAAGAAATATGTCAAGTTGGGGATGGTAACTGTCTTTTATCTATTTTAGATAAAGGAAAGTACACTACTGTATTAACTCCTTCAGATGTGAAGACTAAATCGAGTAATCGATTTTTAAAATGCTGAATTCAGCTGACTTGCTGTAAGTCTGTAGAAATAATACCGTCCAAATTCTGGAATTCCAGTTGAGATGAAGTTAAAGAAGCTTCGAAGTAGAACTCGTCTTCTGAATATCGCATCCAGTCAATGTTAGGAAGGTTAAAATCGCCTACCCGAAGTATTGTACTATTGATATCTGCAATTCCAATGAAAAAGTCAAGTGCTATGGAAACTCTGAAAAAGATGTAATCGGACTTTTTAAAGCCATGCAAGCGTTTAATACTAATAGATTTTTCAATTCCATTATTATTTTTACATTTATTAATTCTGTGGTAAGATCTATCACCTTATTCAATGTTTAAAGAAACTTAAAGTAATTTCATTGGCTTAACCCCTTAAGCCTAGTAAGCTACTGATGCGAAACGAAAAATCCCATACAAAAATGATACAACGATATTGGTAACGAAAAATTTCGTTCAACTTTTTGTTCTGCAGACTGCAGTACGCTGTTCGACACAGCGAAATTGAAAAGTCTCCACTTCTTTTTCGCACACAAACAATTGCCAGGGACATTAATTGTGTGCGGAAAATGACATTTAATTTTTTTGTTTTGTTTTTGTTGTTAATTTTGGCATTACATGCCTTTCTGAGATGCGTGTTTGCTTTTTTTATTATTTATGTTTTGCAATTTGTGAATATTTTCGACTTTAGAGGCCGACGAAAAATTTCTTTTCACAACAACAGCGTACATTTTCCCGACGAAAAAACCTCGAATTTTGATGGATCAAGTTATAACGTAACCAAAAATCATGTACAAAATTTTGAAACCTCCCTTCGAAGATCAGATTGATAGTAGCTAGGTGTTTCGGCTCATTTTATTATTTGTTGTTTAAATATTTTTTTCTTTATTTGGTTTAGGAAATTGCCGCTCCCGTGTATAAGTAAGTATGATATAATACATGGAAACCATATTCAAAAGAATCAAGGTCTAAAAACAGTAAAAGTTTGTAGACCGGGAAAATCAATTTTTTTAAATGGAAAAAATATTATAAATTTTATATTTTAACTCAAAATATATTCAAATTATTATTTGTGTTATCAAGATTTCTCAAAACTAACCTTAACTATGAAATGACCTTGCTCCTATACAATTTTAGAATTTAGTAGATTTTATGTACCTACACCTACAAAATTGAATCGCATTTCGCACGCAATATTAAAAATATTCAAAAAATATATACTTTAATACCTGTGTGACTATTTTGTTCCTGGGTGATAAAGCAATTGATTCAAGCAAAAATATTTACTTAACCATCATAAAATGATAACGAAAGGCAGGAATTTCTATCCGAAATGCAATTTATTGATTGATAAGAATAAATGAGCAAAAAAAATTAGAGGGAGGGATGTCGTCGACGCGTGAGTCTATTTTAAGATTTTTTTTATAATAATGATAAGTCTAATAATGTTGTGACAAATTAGGGTACACGATATGTAGACTTGATAACACTCTACTTAGTGATTAAATAAAACCTGATACGACAAATCTAATCTCATTAAGTCCCGAAATCAGTTATAAGTTTAAATATAGTATGTACGTACATATGCCACTTCGAAAAATATTGTGGCATTGTGTATAGGTAGTATAAATATGATTTCTCATTTATAAGGTGAAGGCCGAAGTGAGAACTTCAGCTTAAATTTCTTTGAAAGCGATATGTTCTTTTTCATTAGAGGTAAAACCGCTTGCGTCATATCTTGACAGATGGATTGATTTTGTTGGTGTCCTATAGTTACGGTGACCATATTTCTGAAAGCCAAACCCGGGACGGATAAAAAATTCGTTGGATCGTTTTGAAAATATTGATTTTTCAAAAAAAAATTAAAATATTTTTAAATGAGTTTTCATAGTTTTTCCTTTTTTTGATATTAAGATTTCCTAAACGATTTTATGGGAGCGTTTTTGTTGAAATCATTTAAGTCGTTTACGAAATCAGAAATCAAGAAAATGGTTTTTTAATAATGTCCGTTAATAACTTCTAAAAAAATATTTTTTAGTCAAAATCGGGAGATCTGTTTTTTAACATTTTTATATAAAAAATGGGTTTGAAATTGTACCTTAAGAAAACTTTTAACATGTCCTTAAAAGTTTTGAAACTTATATGGGTTCTTTACTCTTCCATTATGTTGTTCTTAATTCGAAAACATTTTTCCTTGTGTACTAACCTGACAAACAGAAGCTGGAACTAAATAATTGACGAACAAAAAACTAAAACCTAAAACTAGAGGCTAAACGAAAATTTTCATAAAAAACCAGCACAACGAAATCGTAAACGAAAATTTTGCTTTTCGTTGCACAGTACGCAGCTTAGGCAACAAAATTCTTACCTGTGCTAGAATATATGGAGAGTTTTTAATAGTTTTTTTTTACTTGGGAGACTTAGAAAATTTTTCGTTTTGCTTCAGCAGCGTACTAGAAAAAATTTAATTTCCAACCACTGTTTTCTTGTTTTCCGTACAAAGTTTTTAAAATATTGAATACAAAAATCAGAGAATGTGCAAATACGGGACAATCACGGGACAAATTACAAAATACGGGACACTTATACGTCCCGGGTTTCTTAAATAAAAACCCGGGACAAGCTGTAGAAATACGGGACAGTCCCGGGTAAACCGGGACGGATGGTCACAGTACCTATAGTCCAATTGAAGTAAAAGAGGTTTAAAAAAAAAACAGGAAACCATGTAAACATCGTCGCTTTTACAGCAAAGTGGCATAAGTCGGAATGGTCACAGAAACAAAAATCAATAAAAAAAAAACTATATCTAGTATCTACCTGTGCAATCGGAACTTCCTATTTATTTTTAGCTTTTACTCTGTACAAAAATGTTGTTGACAATTTGCACTATTGTCGAATTTTTAAATTGTTAAATTTTGACTTTTGTCACTCTGAATAAAGCTTGAAACCAAATTTGCACTAACTTACCATTCAATTTAACGGAGGTATGCACAAAAATAAATTTTTTGCAAAACTTTGGTTTTGAGCTAATATCTAGTAAGACAGTAAACACGCAGTGTGTTCCTTTAAATATCTTCTTCCGCCTTGGTGTAACTTTATTGTTACATCAATAAGTAAATACAAAGTTATAGACAGCAGGAGACAAATTATAGTTCTTCAAATCACTAGTTATTATATCGAAAAGAGGTTATAAGTTTTAGGTCTGTTTTTATGTTTGGGTTACAGCCTAAAACAGAAATATTTCAACTTTTTTTTTCGACATTTTTAACGCAATTCCTGTTAGAGTACTGGGAAACAATGAAAAGCTTTGTACAAAGTGAAAAAATAATGAAAAAAATTTTTATTTTTAAGCCTTTCTTACCCTTTCGGTACTAGCGTTACTCTCATGTAACATATCTTTGAAAATTCGTAAAAAATATTCCATTAAATAATTTTTTAGGTTTCGATGGCTTAATTGAAAGATAATAATGCCTAGTTATTGGATTAGTACAAAAGGTTAGTCAAATATCATACTTTAAATTTTTTTATCGAAAAAGGGACTGAAATCCACATTTTTTTTATTTTTTTTTTTTTTAATTTATTTTTATATATGGTCATAATTTTGAAAAAAGAGGTTGTCTGTATAGACGGTTTATGGACGATGATTTTAGGTGATAACGTCGTCAGAAAACAGGTTGTGTGCTTTTGTTTAAAATGAGTCAATTGAAGCTTTTTACTTTTTTCAAATAATCATAATTTACAAGAAAAAGCTAAATTAAAAATACCTTTTTTATTTTCTCATTATATTAATTTTTTTATTTTAAAAGCTTACAAAAAAAATTATGCAATTTAAAAGCCAAGTATTTCTTCTTAAGAATAAAACCATTTTTAAATGTTTACAATGCGCAAAAAGTATAAAAATAATTTATTGAAAACAATCATTTTCATCAAAAAAAAAGCAAAAAGAACATGAATCATTAATTCCATTTTTTTTCCTAACAACCTATAAAAAATTTTATACCATCTGAAAGCTTATTGTCTTAGCTCAAAATATATATATCGATTAGGTCTATGAGACATCTACAAAAAGAGCTGGAATTTTTTTAACTCGATCAAATTTCATTGAAAAAAAGCAAAAAAAAAACATTTATTTTTATGTTCTCATAGCAATCAATTTTTTTGTTTGACAACCTATAAACATTTTTATACCATGTGAAAGCTTATTATTTCAACTTTCATATGACGTATCAATCTCAATTCAAAGATGCCTACAAGAGAAGTTAGAATTTTTTAAAGTCAACCATGTTGAATTTCCAGACTGAGATTACGATACTTCCCACACTGATGGCTGTTCGGGGGGCAACAGATGTCCACTGGTGTTTTGAGGTTTTTCGCAAGTTTCTTGATTTAACATTGTGTAGCTTGTAGTTAGTCTACTGTTATGTGTGATATACCAAATGAAAGGTAATTGTATCAGGATGCTCATAAAAGTTTAATAAAATTTCTATCTGCTTTTGGTCAAAAGTTATTACCTGTTGAATTCTAAAATTTTATTTTACCGTTATTTCAAAATTGTGTTTACGAAAATGATGAAATTTGGTCCATGAATACAGACACTTATAAAAATCACAACCTACATAAATAGACTGTGAATTTTAATACCTATGCAAGAATGTAACCATGTTCCCCTAAAATATTAAAATTAACAGTCTATTTAGGTTGTGATTTTTATAAGTGTCTGTATTCATGGACCAAAATTTTGCATCTTAGTAAGGGTATGACAGCATCTAACTGATGAGCCCACTGCCATACCTGAGCGAAACGCATATGGAGTTGAGGTCACTTTAATTTTTTAATTAAAGCTTTGTATATTATAATTTGAAAAAGGTTGAAATATTTCTGTTTTATGCAGACCTATTTTTCTAACTGATTTTGATTACGAATTATGCATTGAAATATGACTTTTTGAATGTAGCTTGCTCGCAAGTGTAGTTTTGTTTTTATAAATTCTAGCGCTATACAGAGTCTCAAATTGAATTTAATTAAACAGGAGTTTTTTTTTTAAACGGCTCTAAAATATTTTTTTTTCAGAGCTCAATTTTATTTAAGGTGCTGTTTTTTCCTTTGAAGAATGAAATTTATATTAAAATTTTTTTGTCACATACATTTACTAAAATAAATGTAGGGGAGAGTGGGGCCAAATGTAACACTTTTTTCTAAAATCGATGGTTCTCCTACAAATTTGAAAGTGGGTCAACCAGACCTTTTTTAAATTAAAGACCCATGTTTTAGCTCCAAGATCCATCATAAAAATTTAGCAAAACATAACGGTAATGTTCAAAAATAAAGCTTCCAAAAAAAAATCGTGTTGTTTCAACTTACCCCACATACGGGGCAAAGTGTAACACATACCGGGGTAGGTTGTACCAAGAACTAAAAATAAGAGAAAAATACCTTTATTTGTTTATATTTATTTATTTTTAATTAATAACAATAAAAACAAACCTCAGTCATGAAATTTTGGTGCAAATTTTTAAAAACTGGAGCAAATCCAAGATTTCCAGAGAAAATCTGACAGTAGTCTTGAATAAAAGTTATCCGAATTCATAAATTGTTTTATAAGCTTTATGAATTCAAGTGGTGGCTCAAAAATGTTTTTCCAATTTCAAAATAAATACAAATTCAATTACAAGCATTCATATTCAGGGTTGTTAATTATATTAGGTAAACAATTTTTCAGTATAGGTAGGTTTTTACATGGTACAACTTGCCCCGGAAAAATGTTACAACTAGCCCCAGCATGAAATTTGGCACATAAAATCAATTTAAAAAAAAAGCAAAACTGATATAGACATAACATATACACGCAATTTGAGCCAAAACACAGTTGCATATAACAAAAAAACACTTAGCACTCTATATTTTTCGGGTAAAGAGGTAGACCGAAAATAAAATTAAAAAAAAAAGTTACAAACATGCATTTTTTGGGCACCACTAGTGTAACTTCTCACCCTGTCGTCTAATCTTCATCTGAAGAAAATGTGACGGTAGATATGCAAAAATTGAGCATTTTTCTCCTTTACGCGTTTCTTAATATTGAAAGGAACATCGCTTTTTTTAGCTGTTAATTCTTACCCCTGTTACATTTAGCCCCACTCTCCCCTACCCATGTAAAAAGTTTTAAAAATTTAAGTAACTTAACTTAGGGCCGGTTTGTTCACACTCGATTATCTTTTAATCAAAGATTTTTTTATGGAATAATCCGTGATTAAAAGATAATCGACTGTGAACAAATTGGCTCTTAGAGTAAGTTTTACAAAAAAAAAAATTTAACATGAATTGTACAAAAAAATTTAATAATTTTTTTTGATTTTAAAGATCATTATTCCTCTTCCTATTGCACTTGAAAAACCCCATAACACTTATATTGCTCATGATTTGTATTTAGCTTGTTTTTGAATTGAGACTCAATGAGTTTTGATGCAAAGTATTCAGATTTAAAGTTATTTTTTTTTTTTGCTGTAAAAATCGATTTGAACCTTAACTGTATTTACATACTTGTTTGGTTTTTTTTTTTTTTTTATATCCCTATAGGGATTGAAGTAGTCTGTTATTTCTATTATTGTTTTTTTTTTTTAAGTATGACTTTTTTAATATATTTTTTTACTGCTGATAGCTATTTGTTATGTCAAATAAATATCGGTTGATTGGTTTTTATCTAAATATTTAAAAAAATTGTATATATTTTTTTATATACGTATAGAAAAAACCAAGACCCAGGTAAAAAAAGACATCAATCATTTCTTTAAATAAATAAAAATTTATAACTTATCTTGTCTTGCACCTGCTAAAAATATACCTGTTAATGTGATTTACGTGCTTTAATTAGATCGGAAATCAGTACATGTGCGGTGGTTTTTATTAATCAATTAACTTCATAATTTACCTATATGTATTATAAATCTTTACTTTTCCACTGTCAAATAAAAAAAATATAACAAAAAACGACAACTTGAAAAATCATTGCGATATAAATATAGAATATTACATGACTTATCTTTAAATAAACTTAAAATAGAATTATTTCATTAAGGTTTGCTTTGCAAAAGTACAAACTCTTGAAAATCGTTTTATTTGCACTTTCCAAATCAAGTGTTGTTGTGATCCTTCAATTGTTTATTTTAAGCAATTGAAAGACTTCCACAGTTGGAGCGGCTCGGCTATGCGCCAACCTTGTTTATCTTTTTCAACAACAAGTTCCCCGATATGCTTTTTGAAGAGGAAAATAAATATAGATTGATCCCTTAAACCACCCAGCTGCAAGGTTTTTTGCCATTGATATTTTTTATTTGTACGTGTTTGGTATCAATGATGTTAAAAAAAAAAAAACTGTTAGTAAATCAGGTATAAATTATGTAAATACTTTATAGCTTTAACATATTTTGTGTTAATTTTAACAAAGCAGGGTGATCATTTTGAATACAGGCTTATTTACTGAAGCTTATGTGTGTCTTTGTGGGAGAGTAAGCATAACAGAGTATTGGAAAAAACTTTTAAGCTATTAAGTTTTTGTGTGCCTGATTAGCTAATTAATTTGCTAATAAAAGAATCTTCGAAGAGTTAAATAAAAACTTGACAAATTCCTATTATGCAAAAAACAAAGAGTAATCAGACTGTCTCTAAAAAGCCGTCCAGAAAAAAAAAAATATTACAGTTATGTCTATGACTTTCACAAATACAAGGTCAAGAACCCTATACCTGAATGGTGGCGTATGCCATGGTCACTTCAGGCATAATTATTATTATCAAACAATTTAAGTGGTGTCATAAAACTGATTGATTGCAAATACGAAAATTGGATGCTAGAAAATTTTATGTTCAAGTGACTTTGGTCTATTTTTGCTTTTAAGTTATTTAAAAATAGACTCTTTCATAAGCTTTATATTAATTATTGTGATAAGAGTTTTTTTTCAGAAATGTTTATTAAGCTTTCATATTGAATTGAATAAGACCGTTTCTTATAGCTTTCTTTTAAAGCTTGTTGATTATTTTGTTTTGGTAACGTTTGTAACGTTTGTTACATAGTTTTGAGGGTAAAGTGCACCAGGACTGTATTTAGCAACGAAACTCTTCATGTAATCTTTTTTGACAAAATGATAAGATACATTATATGCAATTGATACAAAATGTATGAAAAAATTGTTTGCATCGCGTGTGCAACATAGCCGTATTTAGGGGGGGGGGGTTTGGGGGCTTAACCCCCCCCCCGAAATTTTTTTCAGAAAATCAAAAGATATATTATTAACAAGAACAAGTCTAATACGTGTGGCACTAAATGGTTTGTTTTTGTATTTTAGTGATTTGATTAATTATCTGAAAATCTTCTTTAAAGTCTCTACCAATTTTGTATCGTTAAAGAAGCTGTCGATGAAGTTTTTATAAGGGAAAACAAAAAAATTTTGGTCCCTTAAAACGTTTGGTAAGGGATTTTCCAAAAAATGAGTTTTTGCCTCTGTGCCCATTTTCTTAAGCACCATGTTAACACTTGAAAATGCTCTTTTAAGAATCCTTTAAATACCACAAGTATTTATGCATGGTTTTTGGTACCGAGAATAAAGTATACTTTTTCAAAGGGTTTCGGTGTGCGCCAAACTCGAATCCAAAGAAATATCACCGTTATGGCTAGGCGCACACATGCGATTTTAGTCGCGCGATTATTCAGTCGCAAAAATGAATCACAAGGATTTCAATGCCTGTGAACACTAGGGTGGTCCTTAGGGGAAAAAAATTGGGGACGCTCCCTAGAATGGTTCCAAATCAGGAAAAAAATGCCCTAATTTTTTCACATTTTTATTCCTGACCCCCTATTTGATTAAGAAGTTTATATGTATAAATGATCAAACATCCGCAATTTACTCAATACTGGACACTGAATATCGCTCCTGCTATAGTAACTTCTTATCAAAATATTGCCAGGAAGGGTGAGAGATAAAAATATGAAAAAAAAAAAAATGGTATTTTTTTGCTGATTATTTTTAACCGATCTAGGGGGCGTCGCACTCAATTTTCTCAAAAGAGTTTTGATTTCCTCCAGTCAAAAAAAAAAAAAAAAAAGAGTAAAATAAGGACCACCCTAGTTAACACACATGCTTCCCGCGATTAAAAATTTGAACAGTCATTGAAATTCTTGTCATCGAATTTGCTACTGAATAATCGGGTGATCAAAATCGCATGTGTGCGCCTAGCCTAAATCTTTCCGACATCTTTTCATCACTTTTGTTCTATGTGAAGCTTAAATCCAGTATATAAGCGAAAATAAATATATCCATTTCTTCAGAGAGTGTAGTACCTATGTACAACATTTCGTTATTTTTTTGTTTCAAATTATAAAACTAAACAATTTCAGTTATTCAAGTTATGTTTTAAATAAAATTTGTTCTTCTCTCTTTAATAAAATATACAAGTTTACCTCATTAGTAGGTGCATACTATTTTTAAATATTTTTTGAAACAAAAAATCCCAACATTGGACATAGAACAATTCCTCCTACAAGTACGTTTTTTCCTTAAATAAAAAGTGGACTTAGAACAAAATATGATGGGACTTCCCTGTTTTTATTGTTCTATGTCCCATTAAATTATATTATGTGCAGAATGAAATTTTCTCAACAAAAACGGTTTTTAAATCCGGAAAGAGCACCTTCAAATTAGTAAAACTGCATCATTAACTCATTTTCGGTAAAAAGTGGATTTAGAACAATTTTGCTATACGCCGGCGATATGTGGACCTTGTACCAGTGCTAAACCGGAACATTACCAGTGATTTCAGAACATAAAAGTTGTTGCACCACGGATTAAATATTTGTACAACTGGGCCTAAAATTTTTGTTTTTAAATATTACCGATTTAATTTAGAACTCAATAGATAGAATGTACCTAAAAATTTTCCGCTACAAAATTTCAGTGCGAAAAAAGTCCATTTTTCAATGTTTTATATATAACATTGTACGAAATAATATTTTGTATAAAGCCTAACAATAGTAAAAATTTGTTTCTTCAAAAAAATTTTCTTGCTCGCTAACGCTCGCAATTTAAATTCGATAACGGTAAGCAGAGCTATTTTAAACTTTTAACTACGAATTCCTCTCCTAAAAAATACTTTAAAATGAAATTGACAAGTTTTTCGCTTCGACAAAGTTCTAATGACCATTTGCTTTAGCGGGATTATCGGGAAAATCGACTGCAGTTACGTATTATAGTTGATACAAAGTATGAAAAAAAAAAATGTTGTTTGGTCTGAGCTAACCCCCCCCGAAATGAAATCCTAGTTACGGCTATGGTGTGCAATATTATCTTAAACCATATAAAGCTTTTTTAAATGTTTGCAATTTATTTCTAAAACCTACTCCAATAAGTCAAGTCATTTTTTCATACGATAAATGTTTTGGTTTCATGTTTTTGACATCAAAGAAAAATATTATCCTGCCGTAGGTTTTATGCCAACATGTCAACCAACTGACGCCACTCATACAAACCAACTGAAACATAAATTACCTCTGACAATAGAAATATTATGACTAAATTCAAAAGACAACTTTCCACCATCAGGAGTGGATTAAGAATTTTTATGAGCGGAATGCTGTTCGTTGAACTTTTACCATCAAAAATGAAAAATGTGTTTTTTATTTCAAAATGTGTTGAATATTTAATAAAATAAAAAAATAGAAAATCAAAATTTTGTATTAACAAAAAAAATTAAATTTACTATTTTTAGTTGTTTTTTATTTCGTTAAATACTAACTGTAGACTTTAATTACTCAAAAAACGTAAGATTTATCAATGTTACATGAAATCTTACTTTTTTTGAGTAATTAAAGTGTAAATTTGTATAAATAGGCCAAAATTGTAAACAATGATAAAATTTTTTTTTCGAATTTAAGCTTTTTTCATTTTTTGAATTTTACGAGAACATGTTCTATAGTATACTAATGTAAATTTTTTCTTACACCATCAGAAAATAGACATTTTAACGAACGAAATGCTCACCGACTTTTTGAAAAAAGCTGATATTTTGACACGTGAATTTTCGATTGAAAATTAGGGTGTTTTTTGGTATTAGGTCAAAATAAGGTAAACAAATTAATATTTTAAATCAAATAAATTACAGTGTATTTGGGACATAATAAGGTAAGTTTTCACCAAATTTCGTAGAAAAATTTTTGTTTTTGAAAAAGATAAAAATAAGAAACCAAAAACTCGGTTATTTTAATTTTTCACATACATTTTGAGGTTATGTGAAAAAATTGTTGATAAAAAGTTGTAGATCTTTTTATTACCTACAACTTTGCCATACAACTTTTTTCTATAGGATTTGTAGTTTTGCCAGAAATCAAGATATACCATTTTATACCATTAAAAACTCAACCCACCCACTTCCCGAACTCGGCTCGCCCGTAATTTATTTTTCCTTTAATTTTCATCATATTCACCTCCTTTTCCAATGGGTTTCATTCTACTATGATTTTTTTTGGTTTCAAAAATTATCGACCCTGGTCTACTGTAGCTACATATAACTTTCTAAAAATTATAATAAAAACGAAAAAAACTTACATCTAATGTAAATTATGGATTATTTTGAATAAAAATATATTTTTTTAAAGTTAAGTTATTGTCACTGCTGGAATTAATTATGTTTGACTCTTATTTTAAATATTATTTTATTTTATGTTTTTTAAATAAAAGTGCTTCTCTAAATTCGGGCCCCACAAGTAATTCTTTAATGCGGCCCTGTTCTTAAGAAACAACCTCCGTTGAATTGTTATTTCAATATCCTTAGGATGTTTACCTGCTGCAAACATTTCACACAAAAAAAAATTACTAAAACTTTTGCAATAATGGAACTTTTGGACTGTATGTACATACATTAAATCTCCTTTCGGTGTTCTGATTCGAATTAGAATAAAATAGGAAAAACTTGTAAAGGTGGAAAATGATGAAAAACACCTCTTTCTTGTTATGTGCTAGAGTACGATAAATTAGCTTTGATAAAAGTCTTCATTAGGTACGATGTCCTTCAACCAAACAAACAACCTTCATTTATGTCAGATTTATAATTACATAAAAAGGTGAAATCAAGTACAGAATGAGACTGATGTACTTAACTTTAAGAGGCGTTAGACAACAACAAATAAAATTCGGTGGCAATGGTAAATCAGGGACTGAACACTTTACAGATGTGGATCACAAATCAAATAAATAGTTATAGAACCTGGACCTGGTGTATCCTTTCTAGAATAACCTTCCCTTTTTTTGATTTTTTGACCCTCAGATTCATATTATCACATTGAAAACCGTCTAAAATGTTTAATTCCAATAATATGAAGAACTAATGAAAGTTATGTGATGACAGATGATAGTTTTGTGTTAATAGTTACAAAAAATCGTTTCGTCCACTGTGGCGTATACGTGTTTTTTTGTATCTATGTTAATTGTGCCCATGATTATGAAAGTGGACTAAGTCACTTTTTGCATTGTTTAAAGAAAAACTTACATAATAATTTTCTTATAACGATTTAACTATATTTCTTTTATGAAATCACTAGAGGAGCAATAAAGAAGTTTATTTACTGCAATTTCGCTTTCAAATTAACTTTACCCGTTAAATAATAATTATTTTAAGGCTAGATTTGAGGCCATTTTTAGGAGTGACTTAGTCCACTTTCATAATTAAGGGCACAATTGTAAACTCCCTTTGTGAATGTACCTAAATATTTAATTATTTTTAGTTTTAATAAACTTTTCCATCACTGTAAATATATGAAGTACTTTAAAACATGAGCTCATGTGTAGATCTTAAAGTGATTAAAAAAAAATTTTATTGATTTCGCATTGCATAGAATTTAGGTAAGCTCACTTAAAATTAAATTTCTAATCTGGAAGTATTTTTCGGGCAGCAACTCTCATTATTATATGTTTCTCCTTGAGAAAGAACTAAAATTCACATTGAAAATATATATGTTAATCTTAATATTTTACAGGGATGCAGGTAAAGGTTTAATGTTGGTTAAGGATAAGAACCATGCTTCTCTGATCATAATGTTCAAAATTGATTTCGATAACATCCTTTTCAGTTTGTTGTTCGCTCAAATGAATATGCTTTGCTTACATATATTAATAAATCACGAGAAAAAAAAAGTTTGTCTATGAGTTCTGAGATAAAATCAATGAATTCAAGGAAGTGGTGTGGAAATGAAGATGTCAGGATGCGGAAGTTGAGCAGAAATAAAATATCCGTCGAATCACGTGAATTTGTGGATGGGTTGTTGTGTGAGTGGAGAATCATCGATGTAACTTTTAGTGGAAGTGTGTGTTGTCTTAATATTTAAATGGAGTAGATAAACTTATCCAACTAACTGGAAAGTTTGAAAGGTATTAACGAAAATCGATTGCAACAAAGTAGAAACTATAGATATTAAGAGACGGTGAATTTTGATAGATATAGTGAAGATGAGAACGATGGCATGTGATATAGTTAAGAAGTATTATTTATTTACTAGTGTGAGAACGGAACATCTCAATAGTATATTATGTTAGGTACTTCTTAATTATTTAGTAAATTCAGTTGAACCCAACTTTGTAAGCAAAAAGATTTAAGACAGTTTACTGCTTTATATTAAGAGTTTTTTAAACAAGAATATATATGTACAAACATATCGCACGTTCAGAACAAGAGTGGCACCAAAAAAAAACAAATTTTGAGATAGCGCACGCACTCAGGAGCATTTGATAAAAAAAAAAACTTTTTTATTTTACCTGATTAATTAACCTAAAATAAACAACTTTAAAAAAAATTCCTAAACCCAAACACCGGGAAGGGAGGGCAGTTGACTTTGTTAGACTTTGCTTTATACGAAAGTATAATTTGTGAAAACGGTTTATTTTGCTGATTTTTCAAGTTATTTTTGTATTTAATTAAAAGTAAATTAATATGGATTAAGCCAATACGATAGCTCTAAGAAAGTTATTGCCGATTAAACGCAAGGGTGCTTGCTTTTTGACCTCAAAAGGTAAAATATAAACGAAGCCCATTGATACTCTGAAGAAATTCGGAATGCATGAACAAATAAACCATACAGTTCTTAAAAATATTTATAGGTAAAAAGGTGTTTTTTTTGTCAAAGAGACAGTTAAATCTGAAATTGGTTCCAAAACGCCAATGATTTTTTAAATTTTTTGTTTCGATGACAAATTTAACGTTTATACTCAAGTTCTTAGACGTTCCACACGAATCATTGGGCTTTTGGGACCAATTAAAGATTTTACTGCCTCTTTAAAAAAAAACAGTCTTTCACCCAAAATTGTCTTATGAAATCTTTATTCACGCTTTCCATCTGAAACGCAACGTTTTTACCATATTTCATTTGAGTGGTCCATCAAATTTTTGTTCACTAAAAAAAAACTTTTAACTACGATTTTCTTTTAGACACTTTAGATTCTTGTTTCCAATCTAAAAGTAACTCTGAGTTTTAATAAGGTACTACTATAATTACTTAGTTTTTGCAAAACACCCAACTTTTTTACTTCACCTAAAAAAAAAAAACATGAAAAGATAAATTTTATAGACTTAGGTATTTTATTCGTAATATTGATGGCAAAGACAACATTTTTAATAAATTTCGTAAGGTTACCTTTTATACCATTGATTTTGTAGCACTTATCGTGGATTTTTCTTATTCCCCAAAAAAAGCACCAAATATGTTTTCAAAAATTTAATTTTTTGAAGTGAAAACTTCTTTAGTATCGTAGTGATTTGAAACAAGATGAAACGAAAAAGCGATAGGAAAAATCAATTGATTATAACTTTTTTGTTTTACTAGATGAATGAATGAAATTTATACTGTAAATAGGTAATTTCAGATAATTTCATATTAAAAAACCTGAGATAGCACGTTATATCTTTTAATCTAGAGCATATACAAATTTTGTTTAACTTTGATACTCATGCTGATAATATATCCTTTCATTTGATGTATCATATATAACGGTACGTGATGTACATGTTACACAATCTTAAATTGAAAACCTTGAAAAATACCTCAAAACACCTGTGGAGATCTGTTGCCGATATGACCGGTAGGAAGTACCTACCGTATTCTCAGTTTGAAATTTCGACATGGTTGGATTTAAAAAATTCCTCTTTTTTTTGAGGCATGGCACATGGTAGAAATATGCTCATACAAAAAGGTTAAAGAATAAGCATTCAGGTGATATAATATTTATTATATTTATTTATTTGTTAATTACAAAACAAGCACCCTTGCATATTATCGGCAATAACTTTTCTTAGAGCAATTGTTCGCATAACTTTTTTTTGTCATTAGATTCAGCATCAAAAAATAACCTAAAAACATGCGTGATATGCTGAATTCTCTATCGCTTATTGTAAAATAAGTTTTTTGATCCTCTTTTAACGAAGAAGCATTGCCTCAAATCAAAGTAAAACAAACTATATTTTCGAGTGCAATTTCCGTTTGGAAAAAAATATCTGGTTTTAATGTTCAAAAATTAAATATTTTCTATTTCAAACAACATTTTCAGCCGGATGTTATTCTCTCCATAATTGATCTTATTGATTTTTCTTTCTTTTCAGTTTTAAATGAAGTCACAATTGCTGAGAGGCTTGCATCCTATTTTTTTTAATTGAAAAATACGATATCCACACGCAAAAAATATACGAGACCACCTACTATGCAATTAGATTGTTGCGAACGTGATTTGTCGTTCATATTACGCCGCCAGCACTCTCAGTGGCAACTGACCAGCAAACCTGGTCAGATAGCTACCACAATAACCAACTTCAACAATCGTATATTCCAGCTAGATTGCCAATTTGCCAAAACCCGAACAGGCTTTCATGAAACGCCACGTTTTATGTGTGTTCTTTTGTTGTCCTTGTTAGTTTTTGCATTACTCCTGCCAGTGGCTGAATGTGGTTGCCGTATCCAAGATAGTGACCCTTGTGAAGCTGTATGCATTACAAACACGACTACCAATAGCACTTTTTGTACCATACGAGCACTTGTACTTTTGCCACAGGACAATTTGTATGAAGCCTCTTTGGGACGAGTGTTTCCGGTTTTGAGGGTGGCAGAGGAAAAAATTCGTCAAGCCCAACTAATACCATCGACAATACGCTTCGAGTGGATACCACAGGACGATAAATGTGATGCTTCTTATGCTTTAATCAATGCAATGGATGGAATTTTAAAGAATTGCTCACATGTTATCTTTGGGCCATCCTGTGATTATCCCTTGGGTAAGTTATAGGGTTTCGTTTTTTGTGTGTGTGTTGTTGTAATTTCGAAAAAATGTGGTTTTAATAATTCTTTCATCTTTTTAGCTTCAGTGGGTAGGATAACAAAATATTTTAATGGCCATGGAACTCCCTTGATATCTGTGGGTGGAGCAACATATGATTTTCAAAAAAAGAAGACATCCTGTGAGGATGAGTTTTATATGCTTTTGCGGACTGGAATTGTGAGTTTTCAATCTATTTCTGAGTTAACAGTAAAAGTCATGCACGAGTAAGCAAAAAAGATAATTTACTTTATTATTTTCTTTGATACCTAAAATTTTTATTTATTTTCATAAAATCTAAAAAGGTACAAATGGGATAGAGCTCTGTTCCTGCATGAACGCAATGGTCAAATGAATGTAGCAGGATTGCGCACGTGTTATTTGATGATGAAAAGTCTGGCTGAACAATTTCGCCATGAGAATAAAACTTATTCCCAATATCTATTGGATTCGTTGAGCATGAAAAATTTGACAGCTGAATTGGAGAGAGAAATTGGGGTACATAATTCAAGTAAGTGATATTATTTCAATAATAATTATTTATAAACAGTTATGCTTTAAAATATAAAGAAAAAAGCTTAAGAAAGCTTTGCAAAAAGCTATAATAAAGTGGTGATTGTCTTGAAATGCTTGAGGAGTTCTTTAAAAGGTTGTTGAAATAAATAATAGTCTTTGTGTGATGGTGAACTACCACTCGAACTATTGTGAATCATTCGTATGCGATGTTTTCGACATATCGTTACAATTTTGAAATATGAGTCGCTATTATTTGAAAATGGCACAAGTCACATTTTGCATTCTTTTCAAAACCGTATCAATTTATTAAATCATAAAACAATTAATGGTTTTTTTTTTGTACAAACATAAAAAAGAAGTAACTAATCCATCTAAAGACTAAAACATAGCTAAAATATATTCAAATGACCGTTATTTGACATAAATTTATATTTAAAAAAAAAAATAATATATATATAAAAATATTTGGTCGAAGTTACCTAATATAAAAATTATACAATGTCCTGACCAGGGTTGTAAAAAATCATTTTATTATTAATGTATTTGGTCTCCATTACAAATTAAAAAAAAAATCTTTATTGCAAATAAAAAAACTTCCTTTGAAAAAAATATTTATTGCAACTGAAAAATATTTGCATTGAAAAAAAAAAAATATTTATTGCAATTTAAAATATTTTGCGTTAAAAAAAAGTTTTATTGCAAATACAAAATTTTCTGCATTGAAAAAAAAGAAAAAATTCAATGCAAAGTGTGTGCATTAAATATTTTGTTTTTAATATTCATCGAAATATTCAAAATTGTAAGAAATTCGACAAATATTAAAAAATATTTGCATTGAATTTTTTTTTTCAATGCAGAAAATTTTTTATTTGCAATAATTTTTTTTTTCAATGCAAAATAAATTATTTATTTTCAATAAAAATTTTATTTTCAATGCAAATTTTTCTCATTTGCAATATTTTTTTTAATGCAAAATATTTTTAATTGCATTAAATATTTTTTTTTTTCAATGCAAATATTTTTCAATTGGAATAAAACTTTTTTTTTCAATGCAAATATTTTTCAGTTGCAATAAATATTTTTTTTTTCAATGCAATTTTTTTTTATTTGCAATAAATATTTTTTTTAAATTTCAAATGCATTTTTTTTTAATTGATATTTTTACAACCCTGGTCCTGACAAGGACGTCATATGGCATAAACAAACTGTTGCATTTTTATTTTAGGTAATATGTATAATTCAAAAGAAAATAATTTGTGTTTTCCAAGACAATATAGTTATTTTAGTATTATTGCTCCAGCAGTAGTTGGAGTCAACATTTTCGTTATCCGTGAACATCAAGAATTAAAATGACTTTTTCAAAAAAAAACATGGGTGTTTTTTTTTTGTATTAACCGACACTAAATAAGAATGTTTGTATACAATATCGATAGGTAGGTCATTCAATTGAAAAATAAAAAAATAAATTGCTGGTCACTGTGGTGTATGAGTAACATTTTTTTTTTTTTTTTGAAGAGCAGAGCAAATAATCAAGCCAATTTATTTTTAATATAGTTTTACGTCCCTCATAATTAGCATATACACTTTGTGATGGGATATTCTTTAATTTAGAAATTGTAGCTTATTTTGGTTGCACAAACCAAACATTTGTAGCGCACATAGTTTTTGAGTTTTTGAATATTCCGCTAATATAAGTCTTAAAATAGCGGACAAAATCAAAATATGTAACTTTTTAAATGCTTTTAAACTGCATTAACTACGTTTTTATAAAGGCAGCAGTTTTTTGTCATGCAAAATTCCGCTAAAAGAGAATGAAGTTAGAGGACGAAAATTAGAAAATAATCATATTTTTGATGTGCGAAACTATAGCTAATTAAATGGTTACTTTTCGAGGAAAACTATTTTTTTATGTTATATGTTTATCTACTTTTGTATTTCAATTTTTAATTTAAAAAAGTGCACGTGGAGAAAAAATGATTTTTTTTTAAATTTTACCAGTTAGCTATTGAAGCTTTTCAAAATAAAAAATAAATTAAAAAAAAAAAAAATTAAAATGCAAACCGCAATTTGGTAGCTTGAAATTGAGCTGTGAAATATTTTTCTTTTTGTCCTCCCCTATTTCTTCTGAATTAAATATATGAATAATTACTTAACTAAATCTAAAAACAAAAATCGTCTTTATTGTTACAATTGCTGTGGATTTTTCTTTTCTTTATCTTTAAGACTCAAATTGTTCTCTTGGTAAAAATCAGCGACGAAATCAGAACTAACCTTTTTATTTATTCATATGATGGCAATTCAGAATTCCTTAGAACTCAATCATGCAAATGAATACCTACATTTTCATTACAATTTCATTGATGCTAATGTTCTAATGTACCTATAAGTCTAGTGTATGTCTAGTCTATTTCTACTTATCTCTAGCATTCAAATAATGTTGTCATATGAAAGTTGGCACAAATTCCATTCCTTGAAATATTGAATGCGCTCCATTTAATGTAAAGAGGTTTACCATAAAGAAGAAAAAGCACAGTAATGGAATTAGGTACACAAAAAAGAAGACAGTTTCTTTATTTTGTTTTTGTTATTCTGAGTAGAGTGCATAAAAGTCTGTATACCACAAAAATAAAGGTAAAAATACATCAACACAGAACTACTTTAAGGATTGAACTAAATGTTTTAAATCACATTGAAATCCAATAAGAATTTTGTATACAAAACTTTCCGAACGACCGCGACATATGGAAAAGGGAGGATCCATTTAAATCCTTCCAACAATAAATGAAACTAAAGACTGTTTACCTACCAACTTTATTGATTTATTTCAGAGAGGCTAATTTATATCTGCAGCAACAAGGTGAATAGGTTTTGATTTTAACAGGAATTCAAGTGGAAAATTAAGAAAATTACCTCTATTGAAGCACTTAAGATGAAATAATAATCATTTGCCGTTAACCAAATAAAATTGTCTGACTTTGAAACTTTTCTCGGTTACCTATCGTTAATTACTATGATAAATGGACAGACACTGGGATTTTTTTCCAACGAATTATTTTGTATTCTCCGCATCATTTGTTTGTTTTTAATTTCTTCTCCAGAAATGTCTGTAATTAGGATCTATTTTAATATGCCAGATATCAATGATTTACTGTTAATTCAGTAGGTCTTATTAATGAATATTGTTTTGAAGTTATAAGATGCAACTTTATTAGTTCATTAATTTCAAAAAAGCATTTAATCATTTTACTACTAATTTGTAAGTTTTCTTGTTTGATTTGAAAAATGGTAGAATCTGTGTAGTAAGGTAAGGTAAGGTTTTTAAAACTTTTAAAACTTTTTATATATACATTTTTTAAATGCAGCAATGCAATACTCGTAATAATTATTAAAATACAAAAAAAAAATTAAACTAGCTATTTCGATTGCAAATAATTCACCAAGCGGACGTTCGAAAAACTTTTGGTTATAATAAGAGCTTAAAGAGGCCTTTCTTTTGATGGATTTTTAGGACTTTTTTGAAAATGCATTATATTTTTAGACAACCTTGATTTTTGTAATTTTTTACATACATCGATATGCCTATTCATTGTGAGCTCATATCTGTAAACCAAATCTTGTTTCGAGACCTTGATCCGAAAATATCTGCTTCCGAATGCAAGAAAAAAAATATTTCGATTGCAAATAATTCAGCAACCAGACGTCCAAGAAACTTTTGGTTTTCAGTTATGAATACAGCTCAAAGAGGCCTTTATTTTGATTTATCACTTGATGGATTTCGAGAACTTTTTTGAAAATGCATTATTTTTAGACAAGGGGTTAACCTTGATTTTTCTCGAAAATCCTAAAAAAAAAAACAGATTTGTATTTTTTTATATAAATTGATAGGCCTATTCATTTTGAGCTCATATCTGTAAACCAAATCTTGTTTCGAGACCTTGATCCGAAAATATCTGCTTCCGAATGCAAGAAAAAAATAATTCAGCAAACTTTTGGTTTTCAGTTATGAATAGAGCTTAAAGAGGCCTTTATTTTGCTTTATCACTTGATGGATTTAGAGAACTTTTTTGAAAATGCATTATTTTTAGACAAGGGGTTAACCTTGATTTTTTCTCGAAAAACCTAAAAAAAATAGATTTGTAATTTTTTACATAAATCGATAGTCCTATTCATTTTGAGCTCATATCTGTAAACCAAATCTTGTTTCGAGACCTTGATCCGAATATATCTACTTCCTAATATAAGATTAAAATTGGAAAATCGAAAACGACTCCAACGATTTTGACTGTTAAATTACTTTGGAAAATAAGGTCATTATTTTGAAATATGGGTAGTTCCATGGAATAGTATTGGCAGATTTGTGGATGTTTTTCGATCTTATTTATTCAACCATTTACACTTAGGGCCAATTTTTCAATAGTCCGATAAACCTTAGATATAGCTTATTCCTAGGAATAAAAGTCTTTTTTGTTATATTGACATTTATTCTTCTGATAGTGTAACTGACGATTGAAAAATCATGTCGCTGGCTGAGAATTAAAGGAATGCATGTTTTGCAGGGGTTTCCAGTTTCCATAAAACACACAACCTTATAATTCTCAGCTAACGATGTAACAAATTTGTACCAATCTTTTTTTTTTTGAAAAATTAAATATGGGATCCTCACTGAGAGTACGAATATTGATACAACCACGTTATGCATAATGCATCACTTACATCCAAATTCTTCCAAATCATTAATTTCAAAAATTGTTTCAATATTTTTACTTCTCAATAACTTCCTCAAAACTAAATACTAAATTCTGAAACCGAGGTTCTATTTCAAATTGTATTCTGTACATCACATAGAACCATGAATGGATTTTACAGCTGTTTGAAGTTAATTTTTGGTTTTGGTCCTCGGCCATAGAAAAATGTTTGTATATTTGTCTGGAATATAATGATTTAATGTATATTAGATGACATTCAAACAATTGACAAATCTTTTGCATAAATAAAGTTTGATTTAATTAAAACGAAATTATTGATAAATAATATACTAATTGGTTGTCCCATTAAATAAAATTGAGCTCTACTCTCTCATGTAGATACAAAAATAAGTCTTGAAATCAAGTTGGAATAAACTATAAATTTATCGCTAATAATATAGTATTCCATCAAAACAAAATGACATTTATTGAGATTTCATTTGTCAAAGTCTTGAATGTCCTTGTATTCAGCAATTTATAGATTTTAATTTAATTTTACTTTATTTTAAATTCAAATCACGAACAAATAATCAGCACGTTAAGAAGTGTCTTTACTTATTATATACGACTGTCAACATTGCTTTTTTCTCGCTTATTTTTTTTTTTTTTTTTTTGTAAACTTCCTTTATTTCGATTGTTGCTTTTTTGGAATGTTATTATTCATTTTTTTTTTTTTTTTGAATAATTTACGATTTACCAAACACTCGTCCTTTCAATTGTGTTAACTTCTTTATCAATTTCTCATCACCTAGAAAATCTCTCTCAAAGATTTATTTCTGCAACATAAATCATTCGAAATTGTCAATCGAATACAAAAAGATAAAAAGAAAAAAAAACCGAAATGATCAAAGATGAATTTAAATTTCATTTCTGTTAACAATGTCTAAACGAAAAGTATCGCATATTTTAAAGAAACACCCCCTAATATAACACAATTCGAACGGAAACCCAGAAAACAACCAAATTATTATCTAATGAGGCGAAGAATGAACGCAAATATAATATCCTTCACGGATATTTTTTCACCATATAAGTCGACAGCAAAATAATAAAAAAAAAAAAAAAAGAAAATAGGATCCTAGTAGGATTTAACTCTAAGGAAGAAAATATACTTTATAAGAGGATAGAAATTTGCATAGATTTTGTTTAGGTTTTTTTGGTAATAAAGTCCTTTTAATTGGTTTGAAGTTTCTCATTGATTTTTGCTAACAATAATGTTGAACAAGAAAAATGAAACACATACTTATTTTTATCTTTTGATGCACTTTAATATTATGCTCGGAAGGCAAGTGTTTTTAAAGAGGGAATCGCTTGAGTTTTCAAAAACATCTTAAGCTTATATTTTCTTAACAAGGACAAGAAGCAGAGTGTGACCATCAAAAAGTTATGGTTGAAAAAAAAAAATAAGATATTTATCTATTTAAGTAAAAAACAAAAAAAAAAAGAGTGTGTGTACACATGTACACGCGACTGAAGTTATACTTCTCATTCAGTATATGTAAATGAATTTCATTTGATATTTTTAATTTCTATTATTATTAAATTAATTAATCCACACATCGTTTTTTTACATTTTTATCAAGTGAACAATAAATTAATTCTTTCATCCTCCTTGCGTCCATGTAGTTTTCAATTTATTCTGTGAAATTTACACATGTTGTGCGGTTCAGAACGTACGGTATACGCTTAACGAAACTAAATGAATTGAGCATAAAATGTGCGATATGGTTATTTTATGAGAATTGTGTGTGCTTCAGCACTATATAGTAGTAGCAATATGGAACTTGCAGAGTTGCTACAAAGCTCAAAAGTGAGCTGAGCTCAGCTCACAGCTCAGCTCAAATTTTGAGCTAGCTGACTTTTGAGCTATGTACCATAGCTCAGCTCATTTGAGCTGAGCTGAAAGTCAGCTGAGCTGATGGTTGAGCTGAGCTGTTGGGTGAGCTAAAGTAAAGTGAGCTGAGCTGTGATGGGTGAGAGGATACATTGATTTTTATTTGGAAAGTATAATGAAATATGAAGATATTTTAAACTTTTATAAAACACCATAGCTCAAGATGTTTGGTTCTAGTTATTAATGGAATTATTTTAACACATGGATATTTTTATAAATAAAACAGATAATTTTTCGTGATCTTTCTCTTGGTTTTTTTAACCCTAGAAAGATAATCATAATATACGTCTCAGAGACGTATGATTCTAAAAAAGATTTTTGGTCTTATGTTAACACTTTTTGTCATATTTATTTAACTCATTACTTAGATTATTTTAAAGAAGTGATATAATAAATCAAATCAATTTAACAAAAACCCAGAAATTTGAATTGAATTAGATAAAACAGTTCTTTACACGCCATACGTCTTACAGACGTAGATTATCTTTCTAGGGTTAATAGTAAATATATTTCTATTTTTTTAGTAAAATATTTCTTTTTTTATCATAAAAAAAAATCAGGTGCAATCCGGTTTTACGACTTTTTTCAAAATTCCGAGAAAATCGCGTTTGAAAGTTGGGGTAAATTTTTTTTTCGAAAAATCCCCGAATCTTTGAACGCTCCTGGAAGCTAAACCGCTTGAGAGCAATTTTTGGGAGTGGTGCCAAATGATAGCTTGTGTCATGGGCCTACGCTTTGCACATTATCAGATTTTTAAAAAATCGCCTTCCATGTTAAACCGCCACATCATGCCTTTTTTTCAGAATCGGGCTTAACTTTTTTTTTACCTTTAAGTTCTCCTGGTTTGAGAACGCGTGTACCTACAGGGATGGAAGTTGTACCCAAATGTAGGTTAGAGTCCCCGCTACCTTTTGGCATCAAAAAATTTTTTTTCATTTTTTTCAAAATTCCGAGATATAGGCGTTGGAAGGCTTTGATCTAGAGACAGGGGAGTGGTGCCATATGAAAGCTTATATTCTCAGCTACCCGAAAGTGGTATAATCCGGTTTTTCGATTTTTTTCAAAATTCCGAGAAAATCGTGTTTGAAAGTTGGGGTAAATTTTTTTTTCGAAAAATCCCCGAATCTTTGAACGCTCCTGGAAGCTAAGCCGCTTGAGAGCAATTTTTGAGAGTGGTGCCAAATGATAGCTTGTGTCATGGGCCTACGCTTTGCACATTATCAGATTTTTAAAAAATCGCCTTCCATGTTAAACCGCCACATCATGCCTTTTTTTCAGAATCGGGCTTAACTTTTTTTTTACCTTTAAGTTCTCCTGGTTTGAGAACGCGTGTACCTACAGGGATGGAAGTTGTACCCAAATGTAGGTTAGAGTCCCCGCTACCTTTTGGCATCAAAAAAATTTTTTTCATTTTTTTCAAAATTCCGAGATATAGGCGTTGGAAGTTGGGGCGCTCACTTTCAGCTCAGCTCCCTTTCAGCTCAGCTCAAATGAGCTAAGCTATGGTACCTAGCTCAAATTTGAGCTGAGCTGTGAGCTGAGCTGAAATGTTAGCTTTTTGCAACCCTGGCAACTTGCCACATGTAACTTGCCACATGCAACTTGCCACACGCAATTTGCCACATGCAACTTGCCACACGCAACTTGCCACATACAACTTGCCACATGCAACTTGCCACATGCAACTTGCCACATACAACTTGCCACATGCAACTTGCCACATGAAATATGTAACTTGCAACGTGTTGTGTGTTTTATGTTTTCCGTACTGTGGCGTACTGCATTTTTAAATACTAAAGTACTGCGTACTCTAAAGGTGAAACGACAGCCCTGCTACCCAGGGTGATCGCGTCATAATCCCTTTGACATTCTTGTCAAAAAGTAAATTTTCATACCCACCCTCCCATAAGAAGTATAACTTCAAAAATATATTTCATGAAGCAGGTACATATTTTTGGACAAAGGTTTCGAAACCAGTTTTGTTTTGACTTTCTAGTTACATAATATGCAATTAAAAAAACCACATTAAGACATCAAAAGAAAGTTCTCTTTGAGCTCTGTTATATGCGGTCTGGATGCGGAAATATTTTTTTTTTTAATTTTACATTCGAAGCAGATATTTTCTGATCAATTATCAAATTACAATTTGAAAAAAAAAAAAACAAATCAATCGAGTGAGACATACAAAAATTACATACCTAATTTTGTTTTATTTCGAATGAAAAAAAGGTTTGGCTAAGAGATATGGGTTCCTAGTGAATAGGCATATGAATTTAGGTGCATAAATTGCAAGTCTTGTTTTTTTTTTATTTACGATAAAAAATCCACTTTACCTCCTTATCGAAAAAAAGCATTTTAAAAAATGTCCTCTAAATTCATCGAAAGAAAGACCCCTTTGAGCTCTATTATTATATTTAGCATAAAAGTTTTTTTGAAACCTTTTTGCTGATTTTTTTGCAATAATTTTTTTTTGAAATCAGTTCAGCTAAACCAATTATTTTCTAATCAAAGTCTCGAAACAATTTTTGATTAACCGGTATGAGTTTTTAAACGGCGAAAAATACCACCTAAGAATAAGCAAATTTCCGCATGGATTTTTGCCAAGATGACTTCCGCCTTAAATTGAACGGAAATCCACTTAATTCATAACGAAAAATCCTCATATTATCATAAAAATAAGAAGATTGTCATTTTAAATTTAGTGGATTTCCGCTTAATTTAAGACGAAAGTAAAAAAAAACATGCGGGAATCCGCTTAATTTTAAATGTTCTTTTTCTCTGTAGTGCGAATATGAATTAACGTAAAAAAAATTTAGAGTCTAATTTTCTAGATTAAAAAAAAAAAAAAAATCAAATCTCAAAGCTTGGCGCTATTGTATATCTCAACATTTTTACTTGCGATATATCATTTACTATATATCAAGTTATGCATTCGTACAAAATAAAAAAGTTGAGATACAATTTTTCCATGATATTACGATGGTAGAGAATGCCAAAAAAGTGGGTCGCGGTAGTCCGTTTGTCTGTCTGTAACCGAAGCTACAGCCTAAACCGATGGACCGATTGATGTCAAACTTGGTATTTAGCGTTATTTGGCAACTCTCCAGAGGGATTTTTGGAATTAATTTTTTTGGACCAAAAATAACGGTACTTGACATATACCGATTTTAGTAAAATTGAAATATCTCGAAAACGGCTTCAACGATTTTGTTAAAAAAAATTCAAATGTAAGTTTTAAGAGAAGGTCTATCTTTCAATAAAAAAATTTTATTTTGAAAATCATTATTAACGGTACTTGCCATAGAACGTTTTTTTTTTTTAAATCCAATTTGCTCCGAAACTACTTATTCGATTTCAACGAAACTTTTTGTAAAAAAGCATTTATATAAGTTTAATATATCTAAGCCAAAAATAAAATTTTGAAAAGAATAATTTTTGGATTTAAAAAAAAATTTTGAAATTTATTTTTTGAAAAATCAAATTTTCAAAAAAGGGACATTAAATTTTTTTGAAATTTTGTTTTTAGATGTTGATCAGTGATTTCTACAAAATGACATACAAACTTTATTTTAAAACTTTTTTTCAAAAAAATTATTTATAAAAAATTAGTTTTTTAAAAAACGGCTCTAACGATTTTGAAATTTTTTTTTCTAAAAATGCACCTTTATATTGATATATTAAACTGCATACTTGTTTTGGAGGGCAATTTGATTTGAGACTTTGTTTTATTCTTTAAAAAAAAAAAAAAACAGATTTTATGTTTTTTTTTTGTTTTTATATGTATGTTTCATACATTTCCCTAATTTTTACATAAAAGTCTTAAAAATTTGAACAACTTGAACTTTAAGAGCAAGTTCGTGCGACCCAGTCGTGCATTTTATTTTGTGTCGACCTTAAACATTGGAAAATTTGGTTCCTTTTTTCAGTTATGCTTTTATTTTGTAATTTTTTAAATCCTAGATTTGCTTCTAAATAATTATTTATATAATTAATAATTCAATGCCATTATTATTATTTTTTTTTGTTTTCTTTCACTCTAACGTCTAAAAGGAAAGTGGGCTATTTTATCATCTTCGTGACAAAAAAAAAAGTTAAATGACCATTATAACATTTTCAACATCTTGAATATGTTGTCAAAAAGCTTGTTAAGGAGACAAAAAAAAAGAAACAGCCAATAATTCTTTGTTGTGGTATTCTAATGTCCTTTTTGATATTAACTGATTTCATGATATTTATCTATATAACCTCTTGCCTCCAAAACTTTTATCTCTATGAAAATTTTCTCAATGATTTCCATCCACAAAAAAAAGCTTTTACGTACTGAAAACTTTCCTTCCACAAAAGTTACACATATAAATACATAACAGACAAATACATTCTACTCGTGCAAAAACGTAAACTTCAAAACAATCCCTTTTATATAAACGTACGTATAGGTATATCTTTTTTTAGCAAAGTTAGACTTTGAATTGTGCCGCTACATTTTGGAGGCAACCTACGATTGTTGGTATCCTCGTTGTGACAGTTTTCATTAGAATCTCAATCTGGATGGTACTTCGACACGGTGGAAAAAAAATCGGTTATATTTCCAATAAAATTGTATCGCATGGTATTGGAATGATAAATAAATGTACGTAATTTTGCCGCGTATCTATTAGATGCATTTTGTATCTCTTTGTTTTTATCTCATACTTCTATTAAGTATTTAAACTGATTTGGTTCAATTCAATGTGAGGAATTTGTTTATTTTCAAATCATTGATTGACGTTACAATGGTTTTGATAATATTTTGCCTTTGTATGTGATTTTGTTTAAATTAGAGGCTTCAAAGATACTTGAGAAGAGAAGCCATACCGCGTGATGGCCAATAAATTAATTGAAGAATGAATTTTAAGAATGTTTTTGTTTTATTTTTTTTCTTGTGAATTTTTAATTAAACCATCAAATGGATACATGTTACATGTGTATACAAAATAAAAGTGAAATATTAAAATAAAATTTCTCTTATAATTTTGAGTGCACAAAGATTGGGTGTGTGTTTCGTGTTGCATTTATTAAATAATCGCTGATTTTCAAAAAGCGTCCTTGTGCGGGTTTCGAGGTTTTGTTGTTTTCAAAAATGCCCTGACCTATTGCATTGCTTATAAGCAATTAATTAAACTTAAATACACAAATTTCGTTTTCTCAAATAATAAACAAAAAGATATTTATATTTTTTTGTTTTCTCCGAAATGAACATATTTTGCAAGTTGCATCAGATTCAGCAGCAGTAGCAGTATTGGAGAGATAAGAATTTTTCGAGGTCGTATATAAATTCATGGATAAATAAATTATATACATACCTACTTTTACCATCATTAAATAATAATTTCTGAACAAAAAGAAAAAAAAAAAAGTAAACAAAAAATATAAATAAATAGAGGCAACAAAATGAGGTTTGTACATTAATAAGATAAAACACACACCATTCCGCGAAAACGGATGGGCAATAAGGCACAATTAAGTGTTATACCAGATAGATACGAATATACTATTAACTTCTTCTATCTTAAACAAATAAGGATTGACTCTGCATTGTTGGATTGGAATTTCTGAAATGGCTTTTATGGGGTTTTTTCTTTTTGTTTTTTTTTTTCGGTAAAAACAATAGTATCTGAGGGAAACTAAAATATTATATGGCTCATTGAATAAAGCCTCCTTGGGGTGAAGTTTGTGTGTCACCTTTTAACCTTTTTGTGTGGAAAAGATAATATTTATTTCTTTGCTTTTATTGTTTGAAGTTCATTTCCGGTAACAGTATATAGGGGTTTTTTTTTGTAGATGTTTTCGTCTACTTTGTTTACTTCTAAGGTTTCTGTGTAAGTATATGAATAAAATTTAATTGCTGAAACACGCATTTGTAAATTGGGTCTAGATGTGTGTATTTTATGTAAGTATTTTAAAGGAAAGGTTATGCAAATATTTCAATTAAAGTTTCCTAAGGATTCGCTTATAGGTTGTGTGGGGTTTTGTTAGATGATTAACCACACACCATATAAAACTTTTCTGAATTCAAGTAAAATGGAAGTGATGTTTGTGTTTTTAATAAGTTCTCAAATTGAACAAAACCCATATAATCAAATTCCATTATTTCATTCCTTAATCAAACCGAAAAGAAAAACATTTAAATTGTTTTACAATTCTCGCGAATCATATCAATTCAAAGATCCATATAGGCTTTTCCTGCCTTTTGAGAGATTTTTTGAAGAAATTCCATTCCACCTGAAATGGTTTTTCTCGTTTATATGTTCAAAATTGTAAACAAAATCCTTCATCATGTAAATTGTTAAATAATCAAACAGATGATATGTGTAGGTGTATCTTTTTTGTATAGAACCTTCTATCTAACACATGCATAGCTAACCAACTTGTGGTTGAGTTTAATTTAGCTCAGATGTGTGTACACTTTAGAAAGTGGTTTTATATCGCATTTGGATTCAAATTGATGCTCTAGTCTTATTCGAACATTGGTATTGCTCGATGTGAAGAAGTTTTGCATTTAGCAAAGGTGTGAGGATCTCAATCGTAGAAATACATTATCTGCTTATATACCAACTGTAGAAAAGTTTTCTTTTTTTTTTGTTCATGTTTGTATTTTTGGGAACTTCGTACCTATATGGTATTTGTATATTGAAGGTAAGGATTTTACTATGAATAATGAATTTTATTTTTATTAAGAAAAGGAATCGATGTCTATAGGTAAAACCAAAAAAAAGGTGGTACTTATTATACAAAACATGTACAAAAATTCGATACCCAACAAGCTACTTACATCGAAAAAAAAATATAAATATATTTTGGCGGTTGAATCACTTTGAATAATTAATTCTTTCTTTTTGATTTGTTTTTCTATTTGTTGATTTCTTTTATTTATTTGGAAAATAAATAAAAAAGTTGAAGTTATTAAAATAAGAAACTTTTTGCATATTATTATAAAAATGTAAATAAAAAGAAGGAAGAGAAGTTTAGATAAAAGTTCATTGGTCAAGTCAAATTGTATTTAGACTCATGTCCAAGTGGAAATTCTGGTGTAATTGTTTTTGGTGGCTAACTTTATGTCATATCGGGATCCGGAATACGAATCGAAAGTTTTCCAACAAAATTTTTTCACGGCATACATATATAAGAAGTTATCGAAAAAGTCAGAAAAATATTTTAGTTAATTAACCCTTTCGAACCCAAGCTATGAAAATCGATACTAAAAAATGTTTTTTCGGTATTATCGGGTCAAAAACATCACAACTAAGAAATATGAATAGCAAAAAGTTATTTTCCAAAATAATAAATAGCAAAACTAATGTGTTATTCTCATGTTCAATGTAAGTAACATGTACTGCCTATGACCACCAAAAAAAGTCGGAGAACTGAGAAAATAACTTTTTATGAAACTATAATGTATGCTACTTCTTCTAAGCAAAAAAAGAAAACACTTTCTGCATTAACATTTTTTATATCTTTTTTTCAAAATTATGACCATATTTAAAAAAAAAATTTTTTGCAAAAAAAAAAATAAAATGTGAATTTCAGTCCCTTTTTCTATAGAAAAAAAATTAAAGGTATGATATTACACTAACTTTTTGTAATAATCCAGTAACTAGGCATTATTATCTTTCAATTAAGCCATCAAAACCTAAAAAATTGTTTAATTTAATATTTTTTACGAATTTTTAAAAAAATGTTACATGAGAGTAACGCTGGGTCCGAAAGGGTTAATAAGAAATAACTTCTTTATTCAAAATGGAAACTTTTTTTTATAGATATTTTTGTCAAAAAAATGTCTCACAAAATAATTTTCGCAAAATTTTAAGCTAGAGACGTTTGACCTGTCAAATATCAAATATGTATCTAATGGATTGAAGTTGCTAATATTTCGTATGTGTTGGTGCTGCCAGATTAACTAAATAATACATAGTATTCACAAAACCTTTTAATTTTGTTTGATTCTACGATTTCTAGCAAGGGCCATTTTTGGCAATTTTTCCCATAATTACATGAAAATTGATGATTTTTGCCGTTTTGTGTATTATAACCATTTTGTTGAATAACAAATGATTAACGTTTAAAAGGTCGTTGAAATATTTAGGCTAAATTCTTCACTTATTGTATGAAGAATCATAAATAGCACTAATACGTCATAAAATGCAATAAATTCTGCTACATGTAGTATGTATTGGAAAAAATAAAAAAATTATCTATGTGTGGGGTGTAATAATTTTTCATTACCAAATTTCTTGGTTCGCTCCCCATGCCAGGCCTGCGTTTAAATCTATGCAATAGCTTAAAAAAGGTTAAAAGAATAGCTAGAATATCAATTAAGCTCTAACCGTTATATACTAAACCTTCTACCCATAGACTAGTGTCACAAGTTTCTTGCAGTGTACCTACTTTTGGTTCCGTCACTTTACCTTCAAGAAAGTACCTACATTACTCAAGAATGTATTAAAGCAGAGAAATCAAGACCTTACACCTGATTTCGAATTCTTTAGTGGCTCGCCTGCTGGACATCTTTCTTTAGTATAACCGCACCTTCTAATACAAGTTAAAAATAAAAATAAACGAAAAGCTATTGCCGATTTAAGCCAAGGCGATTATATTTTAGACTACAAAAAAACATAATCGGAAGTGATGAGAAAAACATGATTCGGAATGTAGATTTTAAAATGGAACAGAGATAGGATCCATAAGGTTTTTAAAAATATTTTTGATAAAAGGGTGTTTTTTTGAAGGGCTTGAACGGTTTCAAAACGGCAAACATACATTTTGATAGTTTTTTTAAACTCGGTGAAAAAGTTTTGTTTGTTACCTATATAGGAAATAAGAATCTAAGGGGTAAAAAGGAATAAAGGATACAATTCATAAGTAGTACCATAAAAACTGTGAAAAAAATTATACCCCAATAAAAATTGGCTTAAATGATTCATTTACAATAGAAACCATAAGTCTAAACAGCCTATACAAATATTTAAGTTGAGAGGGTGTTTGGGAAATAAGGAAAATCCAAGAAAAGTCCGTTTAAATTACTGGTATAAACGGTAAGCCTTACGAGACGGAAAGTAAAGAGTGACCTCAATTAGTAAATCAAGTCACCTAAAGAATGTTGTAAGGCATATCATAAAAAAAGGTATTAGGGAGTTAGGCACGTATTTTGTCTGGCAGCATTTTGGTATAACATGGGTGTTAAGTTTGACCCAAAAGTGTGACAAAAACGAAAGAAGTCAAGTCTTCGGACTTTTTGAGTTAATAATTTTGGGAGTATTGTGTGACAAATGGCGTCAAAAAATAATTCATGTAAATTTCTTGCTTTTAGGAATTACACTTATACAAAATTACACAAACGAGTTGACTTTTTTAATTTGTGTACACTTTGGGTCGAGTTTAACCCATGGTTGTCACACCAAAATTCTGACAAATAAAATGAGTTACAACATTCTTTACATGATTTAATTCATTATTTCGTTGGCTCTCGGTCTTAAATGTTTTTGATTTAGGGAATGATGAACTGTTGTATAGTGGTATTTTTTTTTTGTCGATTCTATATACCTACTAATTTAAAAAAGAACTGCAGAATTATTAATATTGCACTTTTTCTCAAAATTCTGCGAAAATGGGCAGTTTTTTTGTTTTTTTAATAAATAAAAATAAAATGCTCGATTGCATCCCACGTACTCATATGGATAAGCAAGGTTGTAAATTAAAGAGAAAATATTGTTTCTTATTGTTCTTCTGTGCCAAAGGATATAATCAAATGGATGAGTATTAATAAAAATTTTTACTGTGCAAACATCTGTCTAAGCCTTAAAGGGGAATTCCATTTTTCATATATTTGAGTCGCCAAAAATGAGATTGACAATGTTTAACAGTTGAAAAATTAAATTTTCATTAAATTCAGATCATCTTCAAGATTCTCTTCATCTCCATAGACCGAAGATATTTAATATTCAAAATAAATGTATACATATTGTAAACACACTTCTGTTTTAAAAAAAGAACAAGTTATGCTTGCTTAGGTTAGAAATTGTTAACCCTTTTCAAAAAAATAAAAAGAAAGCTCACAATTTAATAAGACCTATGACAATGCAAACAACAAAAATGTCACCAGGAGCTATGTATAGTATACCTTACGTGTAGCTATTTAAATAAAAAGCCTTCACTCATGTATCCTTTCTCTCTCGATTTTAAAATACACAACATATCTATGTGTAACATCATATCTTTCCTTCAGGGTTATCTTACGTGAAAGGGTACGGGTTAATATTGCTTATTATTACAGGGACCAATTTTGATGATACAGCAATATTTAACCCTGTCATCCCGAAACCCATAACCAAATTTGAGTTTTAAAATACAAAATAAATATTTGTTTGTTTTTAATTTTTTTTTTACCAAAACACACATAGATGAATTATCTATAAGAGAAGAAAATATGTTTTAAACCCTTTTTAAATACATATATTGAAAATATGTTAGAAGAGATAGACGAACATTTAATCGGATGATTTAAAAGGTGTTTATTAAAGTGATTTACGAGATTTTCGTATGCATCCTTTGCTGATGTATAGAAACGGTAATCCTTAACAAAAAGCAGAATTAAGTGATGAAATGAAGATGATATTCGAAATCATTTTACTATACTAAACTAAACGAAGTAAACAAAAGATAATAGATTTTAAGCCTTTTCTTGCTTTTCCAGATTTTCCATTTTCTTGCTAACCATTTTGCATGCTAATTTTATTTTGTCTCGTCATCTGTTAGGATGAAGGTAAAATTTATCTTATTCAACAAAAAGTTTCATGAGATAGAGGCAGAGAGGATGGGAGTAACAAAGCTATTTTTGTTTTGGCAGGAAAAATAGATAAAAACATGGCATTTCGTTTAAAATTGTCTACGGTTTTTATATTCAAGTTTATTATGGTTATGTATCGATTTAGAATGCAGTAGAATTAAATTTCTTTCAATTTATTTTGATCAAAACTGATTAAAGAATAATTATAAGATAATGTCTGGAGGAGGGAAACTTATTTTATGGATTCACTGGTTTTTACCTGAGGGGCGATAAAGTTCACAAAAATGGAAAGTTTTTTTAAGAAATGTTAGCGATGTAAAAGAACAAAGTTGGGCATATCCAAATACAATGAAATCTATCTTCTCGTGCAAAATAAAGATTAAATAATTTTCCTCTTGCTATGAGTTAACATTAAAGTAAATACGAATAGTGTTTTAAATAGAAGTAGCACCTTAAAAGTTTACCGCGGGCTTCAGATGTGTATCGTTCAAACAAAATATTTTCAAAATATTCCAGGACCTCGTTGAATATCTTAGCATTAACAATTTCTCCCTTGCATTAATATTAATAGTAACGCCACATATTGAGGCAAGGTTAGTACTTTTTAAACTTTTCTACGAATCCGATTATCTTCCACTTCAATTATTTTTGTCGTATAGTTAAGTGTATGAAAAGAGTAAACATTATCTGCCGATATTTTTCCAAAAAACCATTGGTTCGCTGTTTCTGTAAAAGACCAGATGTTATTGACGGTTGATTTATATTGAAACTCGCAAAGGACTCCTTCTAGGAATAACATATTTGTAAAGTTGCTATTCAGCATACATATATACCTACATGCATTTTTTTAACAAAGTTTTAAGGTCAGGGTTTCGGGAACTAAGAAGGTTTAGGTATTTAAATGCTTTTATACATATAATCTACATCAAATATTTTTTCTTTAATACTACCTATGTACTTAAATTTTTTCCGAATTGTACTGTGAGTTTTCTGTTTTAATGAATTCTGCAGCTGAAATATTCAAAATTTCATCTTATTCGAGATCTTTGTGTTAATTTTGCTAGTAAACCTTACTTTCAAGTAGAAGGTCAAGGATTTGTAAAAATGATCAAAGCACTGAAGATGCTACCCTAATTCATCATACCAACATTGAATGAGAACTCTTCGAAGATTCATTTGAGGAATTTTTACTATAGCAGAGTTTTTGTGAGAATTGAGCAAAGTTAAGCAACATTCTTGTCACGAAAACGCTCCAAAACCAATCTGGTTTTAAATCTAATTTTGAATGGATGTTCCAAAGTTTCAAATAATTGTTCCAAAGGATTTATTGTATCTCATTATTACTGGAAGAAAGAAAAATGAAAATACCTGTCATATACCAATTTTGGAAAAGTTTAATTTTCTCAAAAACGGCTCCAAGGATTTTGGATTTTGTAAAAAAAAAAATTCAAAAAGCTATTTAATAGTTTTTTAATAAGGTGTATCTTTAAAGAAGCAAAAAAAAAACATTACTAACGGTATGCCTACCATAGAACCTTTTTTTTGTAAATCTGATTTCCTGCCAAACTACTTATTCGATTTCAACGAATTTTATTTTACAAAAGCATTTTAATATAGGTAAACCAAAAAACAAAACAGAAATTAAAAAAAAGATATTTTCTGGATTACGGCCATTCCATTTGCATTTTTAGGACATTTTCACGCTTCTTATTATTCAGTTTATCTTGGTGAAGAAGCAATAATTTTTCTTGAAACTTGGCGGATCTTAAGGGCTCATGATAACGTTAAAGTTCTAGAAGTTTCAAGAAAAACTAATTCAAAATAGCTTAATTATTAACAGACAAAGACGGTAACGGAGAAGACTTGTACCCGTCTTCTCCGTTACCGCTTTATCTGTGAATAATTTGGCTACGTTTAATTAGTTTTTTGTGAAACTTCTAAAACATCAACTTTATCATGAGCCCTTAAGACCTACAAAGTTTCAAAAAACAAGATTGGTTCTTCAACGAGATAAACTGGAAACAAGGTCAATATGTATTCTCCGTTACTTTGGAATGGCCGATTTAAAGAGAATTAGATTTTTGTTTTTTTTTTGAAAAATCAATTTTTCGAAATAAAAGATGTAGCTATCTACATTAAATTATTTGGAAATTTTCTTTTTATGTGTTGAAACTCTAAGAGCATTTTATTTGTTGTTAGAGTCTGTGTTCAATTAATACACGGCTTTTCTATTAACTTAATTGCAAATTTCTGGAACCCTTTCTTTCCATACCCATATCTAGATATTCTTTCTAATGCCTATCCAAAATCAACCAGCAAATTGAAAAATCATCATGTTTTTTCTTATACTTTGGTGTATTTTTCACAGGCGGGCATCGCAAAATTTTAACGTGTGTGACATCATCTTAATCGAATTGTAGGTATAGTATAGTGTGACTTTCCTTCCACTGATTAGGCATTTGACCACTATGCTGATAAGTTTGGAGATGACAATCGTGTGTTATCAAAGACAATCACTATCCTTGGGGCTTTTTCACCACCACACACATGTTGAGTACTTCTTAGAAATTCTTAGAAAACTGTTCATTTAAACGTAACAATACTACAGTATCCTTGAAAAATCCTCCTCATTAAAGATTTTAATAAATTTTTGTCAAAAAAAAATTGGTTCACAAAAATCTACATATATTCTTATTTTAAAAGAAATCCTCTTTATAAATACCTACACAATTATACATATATGTTATGTATGCATATCCAAGAGTCATAAGTCAACCCCGTATATTTATATACACTTCGTGTCACTTGAATAGAAACAACAATTTTTCTTTAGAAAATAGCGATTGGCGCTTCGGTGAGGTAACTTAGTAGATTTTTGGTTTTGCATTTTCAAAGAGGAACTTTTAACAAACAATGTTGTAAAAACAAAAAACCCAAAACAAAAACCGTATGGCTACTACTTGCGTTTTTTCGCATTACCTACTTCACAAAAAACAATGTTTTTTTGAGTCACTTGAATAGAAACAAGCTCTTAAATTAGATAAAAATGATGAAAAATCATGGACAACACTAATTTTAGTAAAGCAGTATTAAACTTTGACATTATTTGCACATTATAACCAATTATGGGCTACGAGCTACCATTAGGCAACACAGAAAATACATAAATAGAATTTAACATTGAAAATGCAATTGTACTGTACACAATCGTGGACCTAATTGGAGAAAGTGATAAAAGTGTTTGGTAACTTCTTACAAATTAAGAAAATGACATTTTCTACAATTTAAGGTTTGAATAATTGAAATAAACTTTCGTTTTCATCCGGAATGCATCTGTTTTGTTTCTATTGCGTTGTTTTTTCTCTAACTATCCTTGTGCAATCTCTAAGAGTGTTGTTTTTCCACGTTCCTAAACTTCCCAAGAGCTTCTTCCATTATTTCTTTGTAAAAGTTTGCATTTTTTTTCGTAGCGTGAAGCTTCAATTTTGCTATTGCACATCATAAAAACTAAGCGTATAACGATAACACATTTTAGTGCCCTTTGGTGGCGATGCAATAAAAGTTATTCTTTCATAAACCATCTGAGTTGGTATGTTTTCCTTTAAAAAACCACTCTTTACCTCACTTCTTTTCAGTTCGAATGCAACTATAAAATAGTTAACTTTTTTGTAATCTTAGTAGAACTTAAAATGCTGTTATTTTGCATTTTGAGGCTTTTTTTTTAATGTTGTGCACCTTTTATAACTTCCATGATGGAACAAACCAACACATTATCATCGCACTAACACCACGTTTTTGACCGATTTTAGCGGCAAAGTGAAACAAATTGCTGCTAGTTTTTAAATTATTTTTTTCTCTGCTCTTGATTTGGGTCTCACCTGTCTTATTTTTTTATTCAATCACTAGTTAACGATATTTTAAAAATATTCTCATACAAATTTAGCAAATTTTCCAATATCTTTCGCGATTTTGCATAGTGCAAGTGCATTTCCAATGTTAGCTGCTATTTATGCATCTTCTGTGATGCCTTATGGTAGCTCGTAGCCCATAATTGGTTATAATGTGCAAATAATGTCAAAGTTTAATACTGCTTTCCTAAAATTAGTGTTGTCCATGATTTTTCATCATTTTTATCTAATTTAAGAGCTTGTTTCTATTCAAGTGACGCAAAAAAAACACTGTTTTTTGTGAAGTAATGCGAAAAAATGCAAGTAGTAGCCATACGGTTTTTGTTTTGGGTTTTTTGTTTTTACAACATTGTTTGTTAAAAGTTCCTCTTTGAAAATGCAAAAGCGCCAATCGTTATTTTCTAAAGAAAAATTGTTGTTTCTATTCAAGTAACGCGTAGTGTATTTATATTCAAATATTGTTATAAATTTAATGTTTTAAAGTTATAAAGAACAAGTTTCTAAAACTCTTAAATTGTTAATAAATCAATGTAAATTACTACGAACCTTCATACATATATATGAATGTGAACAAATAAATACATATAAACTAACTAAACTAAGAACTGTCGCCATCTTGGTAGTCACGTCATTGATAATCTATTATATATATTAAAGTTTGGTTGTGTGTACGTTCGCTAACCGGCCACACAGACTGGCTCATTTTCTTAATTTTTTTTTTAAATCAAAGAGGCATAAGAGGAGAAGGTTTAAGGCAAAAAAAATTTAAGATTTTATAGGGTAAATAGGGGTAACAAGACATTGAAAAAAGAGGCTATTTTTTTATCCGGTAAGTCGTAAAGAGTTGACTTTTTTTTTAAATGATAGAAAAATTTATTCAATAGTTAAAAAAGGTATTGAAAAAATTCAAAAAAATTTCAAAACCAAGTTGTGAAGGTTTTTTTGCAGTCATAGATTTTCGACAAAAGACTAATTACAGGTACACAAAATTTTTCACAGAAATTTGAGTTACACCATGAGAAAGATATTAAAAAAAAAATTAGGGGTCTAAAACGGATTTTTTTCATAGGCCCTGTATTTTGAAATAAAAATTTTTGAAAAACAACCTAATTTTTAGATACATTTTTGAGTAGTCTTTTATTTTTTTGGAATTTTTAAAAGTCTGCAAAAAATCTCAAATTTATAGGAAATATAGGTTTTAATCATGCGCATGCATGTACAAACTTTTGAATTTTTAAATCGATTTTTGACCGAATAACGGGAAAAACAATTTTTTTTTGTCCCAAGTTTTTTGGCCGTTTTTAACAGTTTTTTATTTTTAACTTTTTTTCTTCAATAGATAAGTAAATGAAATTTACAGTGTAGATAGATAATGGGCAAGAATATATTTGTACAAAGTTTCAATTAATTTTGTAATGACAAATTTGAAATAACGGTAAAATAAAACTCTATTTTTCAACACGTTACATCTTTTGATCTGGAGCTTATAAAAATTTGATTTATCTTTATTGATCATCCTGATAATATTACCTTTTATTTGATATATCACACATGACGCTACATTCACTACAAGCTTCACA
Source organism: Episyrphus balteatus (assembly GCF_945859705.1). Classification (NCBI taxonomy): domain Eukaryota; kingdom Metazoa; phylum Arthropoda; class Insecta; order Diptera; family Syrphidae; genus Episyrphus; species Episyrphus balteatus. The sequence goes on from NC_079136.1 coordinate 91,732,270, forward strand.
ATGGTAAATTAAAAAAACTTCAGAAATACCTCAAAATACCTGTGGGGATCTGTTGCCCATGACGAGTCACCAGTGCGTTGCAGTGAGGGAAGTACCGTAATCTCTGTGTGTTATTTCGACGTGGTTGGCTTTAAAAAATTCTTACTTCTTTTGTAGTCATCTCAGAAATAAGATTGAACCGTCATGAGAAAGGTGAAATAATAAGCTTTCACATGATATAAAATTTTGTATAGGTTGTCATTGAAAAAAATTAATTCAATAGCTTGTGAAAATAAAATTATAAGTTTTTTTTACTTTTTTTTGATGAAAATTGATCGTTTTCGCTTTTTTCAAGAAATATGTACGTAGCTATGTATATTTATATATAGATTCAAAAAATGTATGAAAAATTTAAAGTATTGCAATCCATAGCAAAAAACACAAAATATAACATTTTTTACTAGTGAATTTGTTATTCTATTATATATTTTGCATAGGCCACTTTTGCTTAAAGTTTAAAAGTTAACATTTTTAAACTCATTTTATGAACTTTTCAAGTTTTGATCATCTTTTTCATTTGAAAATTAACTTATTACAGAATCGAAAATGAGAAATAAATACAAGAAATGGCGGAACGAAGTCCGCCGGGTCAGCTAGTATTGTTATAAATTTAATGTTTTAAAGTTATAAAGAACAAGTTTCTAAAACTCTTAAATTGTTAATAAATCAATGTCAATTACTACGAACCTTATATATGAATGTGAACAAATAAATAACATAAACTTACTAAACTAAGAACTGTCGCCATCTTAGTAGTCACGTCATTGATAATTTTGTATAACTTAATCTCTCTAAATTATTTTATATTTTTAAGCTCCAGGGAAGTGATTAATCCCTCTGATTTCTTTGTTTAATTTTATGTAAAAATATCAAATATTATTTCTGACTGAGCGTTTCTGCATCTCCCCGACCACCATCATGATGATGATGATGATGATGCTGTTGACCATCTTTTGATTTGTCAAAAAGGCACGTAGGACGTCCCAGTTCTCATTAAAATTAATTTGTTTTCAATTCAATAAAATCTATTCTTCAACAGTGACTGGCTGCATTTTAAGGATTCAATTCATCCGTATTTCATCTGCAATAATATTATTTATTGTTTTATTTTCGGATTAATGGTGTTTGGAACATAAGTCTATATTGCATGTATCTGTACTTGTCGTATGGGACATTATTATGTTTAAATTGGTCAAGAAAAAAAATTGGTCTATTTAACTGAACACGCTCTAGCTTGAAATAAAAAGTACAACAATTCGGACTATTGATTTAACTGCCTTGTGAATTTATATTGATTCATACCACAACAAAGTAAACAATAAAACACAATTAGGTTAACATTGTCAAGTATTTTGTTTGTACTATTAAAATGTCTTCCAATTTCTCAACAATTTCCAATAAAATCTTAACCTTCCACTGTATTATGGCTAAATGAAAACGATTAACCAGGTATTGACCACTTATGAATTCCGACTTAAAAATGTTAATATTCCTTTTTCTCATTTTTTTTTTCATTGCCAATGATTCCAAAGAGATTTATCGCCTTTGAATCGTTAAACTCATATTAATAAAAAAATATTTATAAAGTTCCTTGGTAAAGAAAATGTCTCCCAAAGAGTAATCGATAGTCTACGACATAGTTCAGAAAATCATTTTCCAAATCTCTACACTGACACTGATTCAATGGAACCCCCATTCATCACAGAGAAATGTTCACACACTTTCGAGTAAAAAGTAATCTCCTTTAAGAATATGTACTCAAGTTGACACTAAGGGTTTAAAGCAAAAAAATAAAAAAAAAAAATGTTTTATTTTTTAAATTACAATCGTTGAAATATTCTCAATAAACCTCTTATATTAGAAATGTTCTACGAAAACCAGAGTTTGTCCTTTTTTACTGCTATTTTGATAGATATTTTATTGCAAGAAAAAAAAACCAACAACACAACTTGACAACACATCGCACTTGTCGTAAATTTTTAAATAACTTTTAAGAGAAATTGTGGATTTATATAGTGAAAATATCTACCTAATAATAATTGGTAGTTAACCAGTCTCTTGATCGTCTGTGTATTATGATGGTGGGTGAGGTTTTTTGTTCCTTCTCGTTTAAAAATTCATTCAGTTATTTCAGATAAGGTCAGATATTAATGAATAATAAAAATTTACTACAGTAGATAGAGGAGATTATTATTTAAGTTGAATTGAATTTGAGTAAAACTTATGTAATAAAAGAAACAGCATAACGAATCTTTTTGAAATATGTTTTATTAATTTTAAACTAACCACCACAGAAAGCACATATATTTGTATTTTATGAAGTTGTAGGTATTTGGAAGATAAACAAAGAACCCTACAATCAGTTACATTTTAAGGTATTTATTTTCTTAATTTGGCAATTCGGTTCAAATGAGAAGAGTGTGGCAATGGTTTGATGTTATCAACATAGATGTACAAAAAAAGATTTTGTTTCCCGAAGCCTCAAGAATGTTAATGTAATAAAGTATACTTGTTGACATTTCCTGGAAAATTTACTCAAAATTTTATTTTTTAGTGAATATTTCCGGCGTAAATCAAGGTTAGGTTTGGTATCCACTTGTTTATAAGTTTCAAACAAGTGTCAGCCCAAAATGTATATATGATGTTTTATAGGTATGAACTAATTTTCTATTACCATTTCCATTTCCATTTACCATTTCCCGTGAGACATTTCCCGTGAGACATTTACCGTGAGACATTTCCCGTGAGACATTTCCCGTGAGACATTTACCGTGGGACATTTCCTGTGAGACATTGCCCGTGAGACATTTCCCGTGAGACATTTACCGTGAGACATTTCCCGTGAAACATTTCCCGTGAGACATTTACCGTGAGACATTTCCCGTGAAACATTTCCCGTGAGACATTTACCGTGAGACATTTCCCGTGAGACATTTACCGTGAGACATTTCCCGTGAGACATTTACCGTGAAACATTTACCGTGAGACATTTCCCGTGAGACATTTAACGTGAGACATTTACCGTGAGACATTTACAGTGAGACATTTCCCGTGAGACATTTACCGTGAGACATTTCCCGTGAGACATTTACCGTGAGACATTTAACGTTGGACATTTACCGTTTGACATTTACCGTAAGACATTTACCGTGAGACATTTCCCGTGAGACATTTAACGTGAGACATTTACCGTGAGACATTTCCCGTGAGACATTTCCCGTGAGACATTCACCGTGAGACATTTACCGTGAGACATGTCCCTGAGGCATGTCTCATGATATCATATTACATGTCTCACGTACGGCATTGCTTTTGACATGGATGACGACATGTTGGTTGGGATGTATGATGAGATGACATGTCTGATGACTGGTCTGATGTTATGTCTTATTGCATGTGGTTCATTATACAACGGTACCGTTAATAAGGGTTCGAAAAATGTTATTTCTATCACAAAAGTACCACTTTATTTGAAAAATTACTCTCTAAAATTTTAAGTAAAATCGACACTTTTTGAAAAAAAAAAAACAATCAGTTTTATTTTCAATAATTTTCATACCTATTATTTATAGCTTTATAACACTTTACAACGTGATACCACAAAATTGAAAACTTTACATTAAATTGGTGCCATAAGTTTATATCCAATATGAACCCACACCAATACCCAACAACATCTGTGCTTTCCTCATCCAAATAAATTATTCCTCTCTATTAAATAAAGATTTGTTAGAAACAATAAGTTTTGTTTTGGATATCCTGTTTTCTTATTAACCTTCTGTTTACTCATCCTTACTCACAAAATACAACCAAACTTTGTGAGTGTTTATTTTTTTGTATCCCACAAACGAAATTAGATAATCAAAATCAAATGGCGAAAAGACTAAATGATTTCATGGTTATCTTTTTAGTTCATTTCCCCTGAGAAGATTAAAAATACCTATACGAAGCAAACATTCATATGGGTGTACCATGATATCTTAACTATTATATAGATAAATCAAAGCAATTGTGGATCCTTGATCTTATCTTAAGGCAAAATAAAATTTAATCATTTTATCTTCTTTGTTCTTTCCAATGACGCATAATCACAATTGAAAGCACACACGCAAGTAGGTATATATTATATTTGAGAGAAAATATCCAAAAACCCAATTTCCGTTTCCCATTACCGAAATTAGTTCAATAAACGTAACCCAGTAAAATGTTAAAACAATGATACCTATAAATAAAATACCTATACTTCTAACTTCTTTTTGGTTTTATGAAGGTACTTGTATTATCACACACACTCATAACATACTCGTATAATACAGAAAACTTTTATTAAATTTATGAACTGAATCTTTCAGAAACAACCACCGAAATGTTTAATCTGCAAAAAAGAAAAATATTCCATAAAACTCGCATGAAAACTGACTTCAACTGAATATTTCATTTTATTTGAGTACATAACCAAAATGTATCCTTAGTCCTTAGACTTTTTATTTTTACACAAATAATTTCGAAAGCAAACAATATAAATGAAATAATAAGAAAAAAAAAAACATTTTTTACGATCCCTATAATCGTTAAATTTAAAAATAGGTACTCTGATTTCCGAAAACCATTTCGACTTTTATTCAGTGAAAAGTGCTGATGTGTCAGGGTTCACAAAATATATAATTGCACATTAAATCCGCATTTAAAACAATTAAGCACTTATCAATTACCGACTTAATGGATAACGAGTGATCCATGGTGGTTAAAATAATTTAAATTTTATATTAAAATATACTGGTATTTTTTTTATGAGAAAAAAGAAAAACAAGAAAGAAACAAAATAAAGCAAAAGTAAGGAAAGGACTGAGAAAGGAATATTTCCCTATTTCCATTAAAATTGTAATAAATTGAAATGCTAACTTCTCAGTATAGAAGGTAACTTACTTATTTATGAATCATAACTTGTTGTTATAGAAAAATAGAAAACATTCTTTAAAAAGTTGGTTCTTTTTCTAATATATTTGCACATAACTTTTTGTTTTTTTCTCTTTAAAACAATAATTGCACAAGATGTGGTACAAAAAGAGGCGAGGTACAAAAGTACCTACATCAATTCGATGGAATCAAAGCCCTTATAATTGCATATTCTGAGTTGAGTAATATGAATAGAATAATTCTAGTTAGTTAAGGAAACTTTTTTCTTAATAAAAACAGACGTAATACACTGAACCAAAAAGGTACATAAAATTAATGAATTTGTACATTAAATTAATGTAAAAATTCATGGCAAATGAGCCAATGTAAAAATTCATTAAATTTAAGAATCTTTTTAAGAACAAATTCATAAGGGAATGAATCTTTCTTAAAAATTAAGAATAAGTTCTTAAATTTTAAGAATTCTGTTCATAAACAAATTCGAAAAGTTTTGAACATGTTTAAGAAAAGTTTCTTAGATTTTAAGAAAAATTCATACAATTTAAGAATTATTTCTTAAATCTTTTTTTTTTTCTTCTATAATTTAAGAACAAAGTTTAAGAAAAGTTTCTTACATTTTATGATTATTTCTTAAATTTTATGATTTTTTTCATAAATTTCGTAAAAATTCAAATGAAATTTTGCTTAAATTTTATGAAAAAAATCATAAAAACTATGAATTTTTCTTAAAGTTTTATGATTGTTTTCATAAAATATAATACACTTTTTATTAAAATTTATGCAGTTATTTATATAAATGCATATAATACATTACCATTCCAAGCCTTTAATTTGTTCCTAAAAAATTGTATTCCAAACAAACAAACTGCAAAAGAAAACAACCCAAAATCTAAAACAAAAAAATGAAAATTGTTTTTAAAAATAAAAGAAATTATTAAGTTTAAACGTTATAAAAATGTTTTATTGATCACTATCACTATAAATTTCACTATAAATTAATTTAATTTTACTTCTTTAATGGATGCATCATCTGGAAAGATAGAAAAAAGTTTGTATTAGTAAAATGAATATGTAGTATTTGGTTTAAAAAATCGAAATAGCTAGAAGGTTAAATTATCTAATTCTTACCTAATTGTAATCGGCACCATTAGACTCTGGATATGAAAAAAAAAAAAATAAAAAATTGAATAAGTTGGGGAAAGATAAAAATATAAAGAATTTAGGTACCTATGAGAAATGTTGATAATATTAAGTTAAAACAAAATTTAAATATTTAGAGAAATAAAATAAAATGCAACACTTACTAAATTCCATGTTTTACTTTAGTTTGAAATGACAATTTCAATTGTACAGGATTTGTTGAAAATCGCCTTTAATACGGTTTTTATTTTGTGTTGATTTTTCCCCCTTTGCCGGTCCAAAGTTCAAGATTACGTACGTGCCTTTATATTTCACAAAAATATCAAATTACGATTTTCAATTTTAAAATATGCACCTATATGCAAAAAGAAAATGTATTTAATAAATAAAAGAAAGCAATTTTTAACATTATATGTTTTTATACTTATCTGAGTATATGGGAAAGAGGCAACAGGAACCAACAATATTTTACACTTTTGCAATGTACTTATACTCTTGAAAATTGTTTACGTGGTTAAAATGCTTAACACTATAAACAATATCGTCTTTTATTTACAAACTTTTATAACTTGTTTCGGCAACGAGCGTCCACTTTGAATATCAGATTTTAAATTTAATCCTCAAAGAAATCTTTCTAAGGCATAGATTGAGAACAACAGTTATTATTTTCTAGATTGATGAAAAAGTACATAGACTTTAAGAAAATATACTTAAACACTCAAAACATAAGAATTTTTTCATTAATTATATGTATACTTTCATAATATTTAATGAATTAATTCTTAAATTTTGGAAAAATATGAATTTCGAACATAAAAAGTATGAACAAATTCTTAAATTTTAAGAATAAGTTCTTAATACCGAATACAGGATAACGGTAAAATATTCCTTGTTTTTTGATTAATGAAAAAATACATTCATTTTAAGAAAAAATGAATTCATTCTAAGAAAAAATACTTAAAAACACAAAATTTATGAACTTCTTACAAATGTAATTGTGAAAATAGATTTTTTTTTAAATATAAGAAGGGAAAAAAGTCAATTTAAAAAATTATTTTAACTCAAAATACAACTGAATGGAAAATAATAGTAAATTTCATTCATAAAAGTATGTCCAGATTCTAAGATTCAGCAAAATATTCTTTCAAATTGGAGCTAGAAGTTTATGAATTTATTCATAAACCTTCGTATTTGTTCTTAAAAAAAATTCATAAAAAAATTTTCCATAGAAAAATTTTTATGAAAACTGATTCTTAAATTTTATGAATCTTTCTTAAAACTAAACTTTTTTTTAAAGAATTTGTGCTTAAATTTAATGAATTTTTCTTAAAAATGTATGAATTTTGGTTAATGAACGAGATTCATAATTTTTAAGAATAATACTTTTTTCAGTGTACTGGCACCAGAAAAAAAGTAGGTAATTGAATACTTTCATAAATAAGAAAATAAACAAACGGTTAGGTACTCACAAAAGCATTTTAGAGAGAAACTGGTTTGTAGTTTGTCACAACTTGTTGCAAAAACAATAAAAAACGTACAAATAAGCATACGGACTTTGATTAGTTCAAGGTACGTGGATTGTGGAAATATTGAAAAGTGTAAACTGATGGAAACCAAAATTCAGAGTAGTTATTATTTATTTGAAAATCATTTGTGGAGAAGAAAATGCATTTTTGGAAAACCCATGAGGAACGTGCATTTAAAAATCGGGCGAAAATTAAATAAAAAATCCCAACACTGTTATTACACTATGGACCTTGTTACTCGTTTTTGCCTGTTTGTTTAGAAATCGAAAAAAAAAACTCATAAAACAATTTAAAAAAATGAAAGAAATAAAAAATAGTTTATTTAATAACTCAAACCAACTATTTTTTATCTCTTTGGTTTTTAAAAAATTATTTTAAGAGGTTTTTTTGATTTCTAAATAAACAGTTAATGACGACTTACGAGGTTTTGAAGTTTAAAGCTAGAACTACATCGTAAGAGTGAAAGAAAGTATAAAAAGTAAACAAAAGTACAAAAAAAAAACAAAATCAAATTCATTGATGTGACATTTAAAAATTTAAATTATTTGAAAAATAAGAAACTTTTTTACTTTTTTTCATTTTGTGTTTCTATGTAGTTCAGGCTTAACCGTCGATTTATCGACACATGAAAACACAAAAAATTGGTTTAAAATCTTTATGTGATGATTTTAATCTCGAGCTCGATTTTTTTTACGAAACCTAAACTTGCTGAATTTTGTATCACTATTCGATATTTTTTGTTTTGTTCCTGTTTTTTTTTTGGGGGGGGGGGGGGGCCTTGTGTAGTGTTATAAAAGATTTAATTATAAAATTATTAAACTATTTTATTTAAATTTCCTTAAAATTATTAATTAAATTTCCTTAAAAATTATCTTAAATTTAAATTTAAACTTTAATTAAAAACTTAAAAACTATACAAAATAAATATAAATTTATATAAATCTTAATCTACTACAATAACTTCCGAAGCTGCTGCCTCAGCGGTCATTTTCATCAGTTCTTTAAAATAAGCTGCCGCTCTAATTGCATATTCCGCCATTCGTAGATTTGCATTTTTATAATTCTTATATTCTTCTTCCACTGCAACTTGCTCGATTTTCTTAACTCGCCGACTTTTCCGGCATGCATAAGTATTTTTATCGCGCCGTTCTTGTTCCTTGATACTGCGTTCTTTTTTTGGAAATTTTCGAACCATATTGCTTCTAAACTTACAAATATCCTCGTAAGTCTCTCTAGGAATTTCCGGTAAATGTGTATTGAGTTCGATCAGTTCTTGCTTGATCTTCAAGTCTGAAGATGTTGTTGATTGAGGTTCAATTTTGATTGATTGTTCAGATTGAGTTCTTCTTCTTTTTTGTTTTGGAAGTGAAGATTCATAGTAAACTGAATCGTTGGGTTCAATAATTTCTGTTTTGATTAAAATTCTATCTTCACAACTTTTTCTTGTGGGAATAATTCCATTCACTATCGGATTTGGTGGAATGTACTGATGAAGATTTAACAATGGAAGCCTTTGTCGAAGCTCACTGTCAGCTTGTTCGAATGGATGAGAAGATTGAGTTTGAGAAATTGTTTGATAGTTTTAACCACTTTTCTTTGTTTGGTTGGTTTTGATATCACTGATGTTGATGAAATTGAAGCATTGGATGAATCACTAAGATCTAATATAGATGAATTTGTTCCATTTTCCGATGAAAAAGAATCATCTTCACGACTTCGTTTCCATTGGTCAAATTTTTTATGTCGGTATTCAAAAATTGTTTCACTTGACATTTTTTTTTCTTTTTTTAAGAATATTGTTAACTGTTTCAGAGATTTTGACTGCACTTGTTGAATGATATTGCGATTCTGATAATTTTTGAAAATTTCCTTGTAAATTTATACCAACATCGAAATTGAAAATTTTTTAAGGATATGAATAGGATATTTATTGTTTTTGAGCTACCTAATCCAATTTTTGACAATAACAAGACCATAAAATAATACACACATTGAAACATGTGTTTTTTTGTGTGTGTTTTATTGCAGATCATGTTGATGATACCTGGGTGAAAGTTTTCAAGTAAAATCGGAAGATTGATAAATCGGGTTGTTTCGTAAACAAAATTTTTATTTGTTTGGCATGCTACATTGGGATATACCTACATTTTTTGATGACGCATCTTAAGGATAAGGATATTTGTTTGCGATGATATTGTAAAGTAATATTTTGCAATGACAAGATCATTATAGAAATGTAGGAGTGAAAATTCGATATAATTAACTTTTCAGGGTTATAAAGATTATTTTTCGAAAAAAAATGCATTTTTAAAAATTTCTTCCAAATCCATCAAAACCAACATCAAAAGAAAGGTCTCTTTAAATTCTATTAATATGTGAAAACCACAATTTCATTAGACGTCTGGTTGCCGAAATTTTGCAATAAAAATGTATTTTGGTCCATTTTTAACCGAATGACTACACAGAATGTTAAGAAGCAGATATCTCCGGATCAAAAGATCCAAACAATTTTTGGTTGACAGTTATGAGTTTGTAGTGAATAGCCCTTTTCATTTCTGTAAAAAAATCCAAATCCATTTTTTTTTCAAGATTTTCGGAAAAAATCCTAGACTATACCCTTGTCGAAAAATAATGCATTTTAAAAAATTTCTTCCAAATCCATCAAACGAGACATTACAAGAAAGGTCTCTTTAAACTCTATTTATATGTGAAAACCACAATTTCATTAGACGTCTGGTTGCCGAATTTTCGCAATAAAAATATATTTTGGTCCATTTTTAACCGAATGACTACATAGAATGTTCGGAAGCAGATATCTCCGGATCCAAAGCTCCAAACAATTTTTGGTTGACAGTTATGAGTTCGTAGTAAATAGCCCTTTTCATTTCTGTAAAAAAATCCAAATCAATTTTTTTCAAGATTTTTGGAAAAAATCCTGGACTATACCCTTGTCGAAAAATAATGCATTTTAAAAAATTTCTTCCAAATCCATCAAACGAGACATTAAAAGAAAGGTCTCTTTAAACTCTATTAATATGTGAAAACCACAATTTCATTAGACGTCTGGTTGCCGAAATTTCGCAATAAAAATATATTTTGGTCCATTTTTAACCGAATGACTATGCAGAATGTTCGGAAGCAGATATCTCCGGATCAAAAGAACCAAACAATTTTTGGTTGACAGTTATGAGTTCGTAGTGAATAGCCCTTTTCATTTCTGTAAAAAAATCCAAATCCATTTTTTTCAAGATTTTCGGAAAAAATCCTGGACTAAACCCTTGTCGAAAAATAATGCATTTTTAAAAATTTCTTCCAAATCCATCAAACGAGACATTAAAAGAAAGGTCTCTTTAAACTCTATATATGTGAAAACCACAATTTCATTAGACGTCTGGTTGCCGAAATTTCGCAATAAAAATATATTTTGGTCCATTTTTAACCGAATGACTACGCAGAATGTTCGGAAGCAGATATCTCCGGATCCAAAGCTCCAAACAATTTTTGGTTGACAGTTATGAGTTTGTAGTGAATAGCCCTTTTCATTTCTGTAAAAAAATCCAAATCCATTTTTTTCAAGATTTTCGGAAAAAATCCTGGACCCTTGTCGAAAATTAATGCATTTTAAAAAAATTCCTCCAAATCCATCAAACGAGACATTAAAAGAAAGGTCTCTTTAAACTCTATTAATATGTGAAAACCACAATTTCATTAGACGTCTGGTTGCCGAAATTTCGCAATAAAAATATATTTTGGTCCATTTTTAACCGAATGACTACACCGAATGAATGTTCGGAAGCAGATATCTCCGGATCCAAAACACTAAACAATTTTTGGTTGACAGTTATGAGTTCGTAGTGAATAGCCCTTTTCATTTCTGTAAAAAAATCCAAATCCATTTTTTTCAAGATTTTGCATTGCATTTGCATTTTAAAAAATTTCTTCCAAATCCATCAAACGAGACATTAAAAGAAAGGTCTCTTTAAACTCTATATATGTGAAAACCACAATTTCATTAGACGTCTGGTTGCCGAAATTTCGCAATAAAAATATATTTTGGTCCATTTTTAACCGAATGACTACGCAGAATGTTCGGAAGCAGATATCTCCGGATCAAAAGAACCAAACAATTTTTGGTTGACAGTTATGAGTTCGCAGTGAATAGCCCTTTTCATTTCTGTAAAAAAAATCCAAATCCATTTTTTTCAAGATTTTCGGAAAAAATCCTGGACTAAACCCTTGTCGAAAAATAATGCATTTTAAAAAATTTCTTCCAAATCCATCAAACGAGACATTAAAAGAAAGGTCTCTTTAAACTCTATATATGTGAAAACCACAATTTCATTAGACGTCTGGTTGCCGAAATTTCGCAATAAAAATATATTTTGGTCCATTTTTAACCGAATGACTACGCAGAATGTTCGGAAGCAGATATCTCCGGATCCAAAGCTCCAAACAATTTTTGGTTGACAGTTATGAGGTTGTAGTGAATAGCCCTTTTCATTTCTGTAAAAAAATCCAAATCCATTTTTTTCAAGATTTTCGGAAAAAATCCTGGACCCTTGTCGAAAATTAATGCATTTTAAAAAAATTCCTCCAAATCCATCAAACGAGACATTAAAAGAAAGGTCTCTTTAAACTCTATTAATATGTGAAAACCACAATTTTATTAGACGTCTGGTTGCCGAAATTTCGCAATAAAAATATATTTTGGTCCATTTTTAACCGAATGACTACACAGAATGTTCGGAAGCAGATATCTCCGGATCAAAAGAACCAAACAATTTTTGGTTGACAGTTATGAGTTCGTAGTGAATAGCCCTTTTCATTTCTGTAAAAAAATCCAAATCCATTTTTTTCAAGATTTTCGGAAAAAATCCTGGACTATACCCTTGTCGAAAAATAATGCATTTTAAAAAATTTCTTCCAAATCCATCAAACGAGACATTAAAAGAAAGGTCTCTTTAAACTCTATATATGTGAAAACCACAATTTCATTAGACGTCTGGTTGCCGAAATTTCGCAATAAAAATATATTTTGGTCCATTTTTAACCGAATGACTACACAGAATGTTCGGAAGCAGATATCTCCGGATCCAAAACACTAAACAATTTTTGGTTGACAGTTATAAGTTCGTAGTGAATAGCCCTTTTCATTTCTGTAAAAAAAAATCCCAATACATTTTTTCAAGATTTTCGGAAAAAATCCTGGACCCTTGTCGAAAAATAATGCATTTTAAAAAAATTCTTCCAAATCCATCAAACGAGACATTAAAAGAAAGGTCTCTTTAAACTCTATTAATATGTGAAAACCACAATTTCATTAGACGTCTGGTTGCCGAAATTTCGCAATAAAAATATATTTTGGTCCATTTTTAACCCAATGACTACGCAGAATGTTCGGAAGCAGATATCTCCGGATCCAAAGCTCCAAACAATTTTTGGTTGACAGTTATGAGTTTGTAGTGAATAGCCCTTTTCATTTCTGTAAAAAAATCCAAATCCATTTTTTTCAAGATTTTCGGAAAAAATCCTGGACCCTTGTCGAAAAATAGTGCATTTTAAAAAAATTCTTCCAAATCCATCAAACGAGACATTAAAAGAAAGGTCTCTTTAAACTCTATTAATATGTGAAAACCACAATTTCATTAGACGTCTGGTTGCCGAAATTTCGCAATAAAAATATATTTTGGTCCATTTTTAACCGAATGACTACGCAGAATGTTCGGAAGCAGATATCTCCGTATCCAAAGCTCCAAACAATTTTTGGTGATCAGTTATGAGTTTTTAGTGAATAGCCCAATTTGAAAGCTTTATTTAAGTAACGCACAAAAAAGCTGGACGGATTTGATCGTTATCATTTTTTGACGTGACGGAAAAGCAGTACCTATGTACCACCAGATCAAAATAGCGTTGTAAATAAAATAAAATGCACGACTGGGTCGCATGAATTGCTCTTAGAGTTCAAGTTGCTTAAATTTTGAAAATTTTCTAAAAAATATAAATTTGGGAAGTGTAGGTTCCTATATAAAATCAAAAAAAAAAAAACATAAAATTCGTTTTTCAAAACAATAAAACAACATCTGAAATCAAATTGCCCAACAAAACAAGTATGCAGTTTTATTTGATATATTTATAAATGCCATTTAAGAAAAAAATTTCAAAATCGTTTTTTTTTTAATTTTTCATAAATAATTTTTTGGAAAAAAAGTTTAAGTTTAAATGAAATTGGTACGCCATTTTGGAGAAATCACTAATCAACATCTTAAACCAACATCTTAAACCAACTTTTAAATAATAAAATCAATGCCGAGTTTTCAAATTTTTTTAAAAAATCCAAAAATATATTTTTTTTTTAATTTTTTTCTGATTTTTATTAAAATTATATAAATGCTTTTGTATATAAATTTCGTTGAAATTCAGTAAGCAGTTAGGCAGAAAATCAGATTTGAAAAAAGCGGTTCCGTTAATAATGATTTAAAAAAAAAAATTTTTTTACCGTTATTTTTGTTTCAAAAAAATTAATTCAAAGAATACTTCTGCAGAGCCTCCAAAAAATGCTACTGACAGACGGACTTACGAGAGCCACTTTTTTGCATTCTCTATCATCGTTATGTCATGTCTGATTGTTATCTCAACTTTTTTTTTACGAATGCATAACTTGTTATAAAGTATCTACCCATATCGCAAGAAAAAAATCTTAAATTTACACAAAATGAGTAGGGCACCAATCCGAGTAAATTGGAGTGTTTTTTATTTGATTTGCTATTATTCACTTTCAACTTTCTGGTCCCTGCAATGTGATTCCTTCAAAACTTTAGCCGTTCCTCCTTTAATGCTTCTGTTTTTGCTATGCTTTCATCACTTTTACGTATTGAAGATTGGAATTATAAAACAAAAATAAATTGATTTGGCTTGGTTTTCGAATTAATACCGAAAATATTGAACAGAGACTCATATGACCTTTCATTTAGAAATTCCTGAAGGAATTTATAGTAAAATATAATGCATCTTTATGTTTCTACTTCCAGTAGTGAATAATTCACTTCTTCCCATCTAATTCTGGTATATTGAATAGCCTAAGTGCTAGAGAAACGTTATAATGCTACGCAATACGCATGTAGTTATTCAGAAACATGTTAAATTTCTTGAAATCGCATCTTGGGACGCATATAGGTTTTTTTTTTAAGCTTGGAAGAATCTACGCCTTGTAATACATACCCCGCAGTGTTTTTGGCAATGAAGCATAAATATGTTGTTTCACCTCAAAATGAACATGGGTGGTGACATGAATCGTGTGCGTTCTGATTTATTGCCACAGTAGGTAGCACTTAAGGGATTATGACTAACCTGTTAATGTTGAAACAACATGTCCGTTAAGGGAGATAAAACGGAAATTATAAAGATTTATGACAGAACGAATTGGTTTTAAATGTTTGTGGAAGAAAAACAAGCACTTATACTTTTATACATTCGTTTTGTATACGGTTAAGGGAAGAATCCCTTGATTGAACAATCTTCAGACAAGGTCAATTTTCATTTCATTATAGTTAAGGGGATATATGCAAGAAGCTTTTTGTTCATTGAACTTGGAAAATTCGTTCTGTATATAAAATAAAATGCGTGACTGTGTTGCACTAACTTACTCTTAGAGTTCAAGTTGGTTACGACCTTTTATATGCAAACTTGGTAAA
Source organism: Episyrphus balteatus (assembly GCF_945859705.1). Taxonomy (NCBI): domain Eukaryota; kingdom Metazoa; phylum Arthropoda; class Insecta; order Diptera; family Syrphidae; genus Episyrphus; species Episyrphus balteatus. Next base: position 91,747,583 of record NC_079136.1, read on the forward strand.
TGTTGGTTATGATATTAAAAAAAAATATAGAAATAAAAACAAAAACTAAATTCGTTCTTCAGAGAAAAAAAAAGTAGGTATATGAAATTGAGCTCCAAAAAGGTATGTAATTTGAATTCTTTTGAATTTTGAAAAATAAAATGCACGACTGGGGTCGCACGTACTTGCTCTTATGGTAAAAGTATATCTTATCTTAAGCTTTTTATAAAAAAATGAGGCAAAATTATAATACAGTAGCGAGCAAAAAAAATGCAAACGAAAAAACTATAAAGAGTTTTGAACAAGAAGTAAGTTACCAAATTTAGCATATTGAAACTGTTTTATTTTCATTAAACAGAGTCAATTTGTGGAATATTTTACTCCAAAAGCATTATTTGGTCAAAAGTCTACCTAAATATGCGTTTTAAGACGAGCAAAAAAATGCAAATGTTTTTATTGTTTGCATTTTTTTTGCTCGCTACTGTATTAGATTTAATTAAACTATTTCCCATTATGTAAAAAAGTACCTAAAATCTGTTTTTATAATTAATAAAACTCCATTTTTAAGGTTTTGATCAAAAAACGAAGTATGCCATCTAATTTCTTGTATGAAAAGGTATTTTGAGAAAAAAAATTTGAAAATCGTTAGAGCCGTTTTTGAAAAAAATAATTTTTTATAGGTATATAAAAAATTTCTAACATTAAAAAAGAAAAAAATGTTGGTATGTCACTTTTGAAGAAATAATTAATTTACACTAAAAAACAAAATTTTGAAACATTTCAAAAACCCGTTTTCAAAAAATTGATTTTTCAAAAACAAAATTTGAAATATTTTTTAAAAATCCAAAAATGTGTTTTTTGAAAATTTTCTAACATTTTAAAATTACGGTTAACTAAACGCTTTTGTATAAAAATTTTCGTTGAACTCGGGTTAGTTTTGTAAGAGATATTTTGAAACCAAAAAAACGCTTCTATGGCAGGTACCGTTAGTGACCTTCCAAAAAGTATTTTTTTTTTTAATCAAAAGTTGGATCTTGTTTGTCAAATTATACACAAATTTTTTTATCAAAATCGTTAAAGCCGTTTTCGAGTAATTTGGTATAACTTGAAAAATTTGTATTAGAGGTACACTTTCTAAGTGAGATATAAAAAAAACAAAAAAATCAAACTTTCAAAATTCCATAAAAACCATCTGTACCAAATTTGAACAAAATCCGTCCACCCGTTTAGGCTGTGGAAATGTGTACAGATGGACGCACAACCGCACAGACGCACGGACGGAATTGCGAGACCCACTCTTTCGGAGTTCTACATCATCGTAATGTTGGTTTTGATTAAAACATCAACTTTTATTTTCGACACGAAACCGAAACTTGCCCTATAGATACGGTGACCATCCGTCCCGGTTTACCCGGGACTGTCCCGTACTTCAACAGCTTGTCCCGGGTTTTTATTTAAGAAACCCGGGACGTATTATTGTCCCGTATTTAGGAATTTGTCCCGTGATTGTCCCGTATTTGCACATTTTCTGATTTTTTTTACCGACTTCCAAAAAGGAGGAGGTATTCAATTCGTCTGTATTTTTTTTATTTATTTTTTTATGTTTGTTAACTCATAACTTTGGACGGAGTGAACCAATTTTGTTAATTCTTTTTGTATTGGAAAGCTGGTGCTTGCAGTGTGGTTCTGGCTATAGAATCTATGAGAAAACCATAAAACCTAGTTTCGATCCATGGAAGTCGGTTTTGTTTTTTTTTTTTGATAAAAATGATTATTTATTCAAAATTTTAAAACTTTGTACGGAAAACAAGAAAAAACAGTCTTTGGTTAATTTAAATTAAAAGTTTTTCTAATAAGTCTAGAAAGTAAAAAAAACTCTTTTAGAGTAAGAAAAATTACTTGGACAGTTAAATGTCAGTGAAAAACGATTGAAAACTCTCCAAATATTCTAGCAAAGTAACGAATTTCGGTGGTTAAGCTGCGTGAATGTGCATCGAAAAACTAAATTTTCGTATTTCGTCGTGCTGGTTTTATATGAAAATTTTCGTTTCACTTCAAGACTAGGCTTTAGTTTTAATTTTTTTTTGTCATTTTTTTAGCTCCAGCTTGTATTTGTCGAGTTGAAAAGCTACATCAGGAAAAATTTTTTTTTTTATTGACAAAATATTCTTTTAGAAGTTATTAACAGTAGGTAGGGGGAAGTGGTCACCCTTCGTACACGGTCACCCTTCGTACAGTGAGCTTAAAACAAAAACTAAACGGTATTCAAACACGTGCTTACTAGTGTGCATAGACATAGTAGGCGCCGAGCTGCTAGATAAATTTTGAATCCTAAGTGAAACGAATTCGGTCGCCACAAGACTTTTAGTGTTTTTTAGTGCTCTGAGTAATTTTTTTATGTACATTTGATGTCATGTTGTGTTTAAGTTAAGTATGTTTTTGGCTAAACAGTAATGAAGAATTGTTGATTAAAGTGTTAAATTTGTGTTTTAATTATAAATATTGCAAAATCTCAGTACATTTTTTCAAAAATCAATTTTTCTGCATTATGTACAGCTTGGGGAGCATTCATACAGTCAAACATGGGGCACATTCGTACGCAAACGTATGCCCGCCAGTAAATTTTCTTGAACAGATAACAATCAAAACACGGAGTTACAGTTTTATTGAAATGAAATTTAAACCTCTATAATAAGTTTTTCGCATTCTATAGTAAATAAAGGTTGGTATTTTTATATATGTAAATAATAATTTGTTTCAGAATCGTCGAATCGCGAAAAATTAAGTTTTTTATTTGTTTTTGTTTTTTTCTGAGTCAAGTTCAATTAATTAATAAATTAATAAGTAATTAAATGTTTTAAAACTCAAATTTGGCATTTGACAAATCAAAAGTTAGTCAAATTAACGTTTTAAATATCCTGTACGAATGTACCCTATGTGCTGTACGAAGGTACCCCACGGGTGGGGAGGATTCGTACAAAAATCTAATCCCAGTAAAATGGCTATAACTATTTAAGCCTTTGACTTAGAAGTGTCAAATTTTTTTGTAAAGTGTAATAATATACATATTACAAATAAAGTCCATTTTCTCGAAGCTGGAGTGAGTAAATAAATAACTAAAAAAAAATAAGTAAAAACTGTACGAAGGGTGACCACTTCCCCCTACCTATTATAAATCCGCTTTCTTGATTTCGTAAACGGCTTAAATGATTTCAATGAAAATGCTCTCATCAAATCGTTTAAGAAATCATTATATCAAAATAAGGAAATTATGAAAACTAGTTTTAAAAAAATAAATTTTTTTTTTTGTGAAAAATCAATACTTTCAAAACGAATTTTTTATCTGTCCCGGGTTTCGCTTCTAGAAATATGGTCACCGTACCTATAGATCAAGTAAAAAATCGTAGGAGCCGTTTTTGAGGACATTAAACTTTTCCAAAATGTATATGGAAGGCGAAATGAACTAATTTTAATGCTTTTTATTTAAATTTATACTAGTTTTATTTTATTGTGAAGTTAGTGTTTTACTGTATTTGTAATAGAAAAATGTCAAATATTAACCCATGTGTTAATGTGAATAAAGATATGGAGGGCTCGGAGCTGAAAAGTGAACCAAGTCACAAAAAGTTAATGCGGAGATATAACGAGTTAAAGTAAATAAGTTTCCATTGAATCTTATGGTGAATATTTTTTTTTAACAAATGACAATTTGAATCGAAATACTTTTGGATCAAACTAATTAAAGACGTTAGTAGAGTCAAACCCTGCGCAGATTTTGGCATTAGAATTTGGATTTTTTTCTTTTTTTGACTTGGTCCGTTTCAGCTGTGAAACCTCCATATACCTAATCATTTGACCCCAATCAAATATTTTTTTTATCTTTTGTGTCAAAATTTGAAAGCGATTGGCAAAGAACTTTTCGAGATTTGCTATTAAAAGCAAATAAACATGAGATATACCAAACACGTTGATTTCAACTTAAATTTCTCGAGGAAGAAATAATATATTTAAGAGATTTAAACAGATTAAGAAAGATTAAATTTAGTTCTTTTAGAAACCGTTACTTTTTAATTTATTTAAAACAAATAACCAAATGCTATGACCTATGAAATAATCTCGAAAACTGGTAAAAACGGCATTTTCAATTTTCTAACGGGATTATCTCAAAAACGTGATGTAATAGAATTTTTCGGACTTCGGATTCGAGCTCAGCATCCAAAAAACCTAAAAGTATATCTTGGTGTCTAAAAGTATATCTTGGTGTCTGTAACAAAAACCTTGTTGACCAGTGTAATTATTTAAAGAGAACGTTACGAAACTTATATTATGTTATCGATTGCGTTTTTAAACCTGATTGAGTTTTCAGAATCAAAACTGTCATTTAGTTCCAAGCGAACGATATCAGAATTAATGCGGACTTTCCTGGATTGTTTCGGACGGCCCAACGAAAACGCTATATTTAAAAACACTCAAGAATAAAAGCATTCAATTTCACTTAAATCACGCTGGTATGTTGTTATTGGAGAAGACGTACAAAGTCCAAAAGTAGTTTTTCAAATGATTTTACATCTTGTGTTCATTAATGAACCAACAATGACGTTCTGTTTGATTGTTATTTAAATTTTGATTTTTTTTTTTGGAATGCATAACTGCACTTGATTTTAAAACATCACCAATCTACATCAATCTACATAAATCCATAAACAACTGAATTGAAAACTAATTTGGTTGTTTTGATTAGTTTTTCATTTCGCGCAAATCACTGTCACTTCTGAGAGATGTTAAAAAAATGTTACAAAATCTGTTCTGAATATTCATTTTTTACTCTCGTCTGTCAAAATAGATTTATATCTCCCACCGCATGTTATTCCCCAACATGTTGCTATAAAATGCAAATTCTTTTTTATGATTAAGTAGCGTATACAATACATATACACAGTCATAAAGTTGCAAATCACTCGCTCTGGCAGCAATTACGAATAAAACTTTTCAGCAAAAGTATATACCTACACAATCAATCTGAAGGAAGAAGAATAAATTTGTTAGAAATAATTGAGTATACAAGAGTGTAAGCTCTTTGTGGAGAAAGTGAATGTAAAATTAATCAGCTTGAATGCTTTATTTTGCTATGAAACGAGTAACATACATTCAATTAAGAAGAAACTCCGGGCGTTGACATTTTAAAATGCGTATAAGGACCAATCGTAGATTTGAAAATGTAAATATAAAAAGAAAAAAAAAACACAATAAAAACTTTTTTATATATACATTTTAACGATTTTTGCTGAAAGTACTACGCGTATAAGCCACACACATATCATAAAAAATTTATCAAGCAGTATTACTTGAGTACATTCTTGTTATGTATCGTATTCCATTAAAGGCTTATTTTATTGATCATTGTTGATACGATTTTGCTTGAAATAATCTTCTTTTCATATTTTGAATTATTTGGGCTTAAAGGGAAAATACAAGGCTTAAGTTTTTTTTTTTTGTTTTTTCTTGTCAATACACTTCGGGAGTTATGACCTCACAAGGGAGAGGACAATTTTCTTCATTTTCTTTATTTTTCTTTTCTTTATAATTTTACAATTTTAAAATTGAATTTTTCATTCATTTTCTCTTTTGTCTTATATACTCTACTGGAAAATGCATTTGGGATTAATCAGATAAAAATGTCTGCTTGAGTTGATGGAAGTATGATGAGTTTTTGATATCATTTTGAATATATAATATAGTAAATCCACGGAATACAAATTCACAATCGATTTTCACAGTTCATAAAAGAACAAGAGAAAATAAATTTCTACCATCGAAACAAAGTTTTTTTTTTATATTGTATTGAAAACTTTTTAATTCGCTTTACCAGACATCAGCGAAAAAGAACTAATGTCCAAATAATTTTCATCATTGAAGATGAATTTTATTTGAAAACTTTGTATTGCAAAAACTACAAAAATGTCGTAAACATGAATTCAAAAGTTATCAAAGAATGGCGAAATAAATTGTCAACATAAAATTGAGAGTTACTTATTGTTTCGTTATTTTGCTCAAAATGTTTTTTATTATCTATTTGTTTTGTTCATGAAAATAAGAATAAAATCGGAGATAAACAAAATAATAGAAAAATTTTGAATTTTTGTTTGAAGGAAATAGAAGGATTCAAATAGATTGTTATAAGGAAATTATTATCATCATAAATATATAGTTTTTTTCTGTTTTTAATGAAATGTTTTTATTTGTATTTCAGTGAATATAGAAAAGTAGTACAGAATTTATTAAAGAAGGATTTTAGACTTTTAAATTACTTTGATATTCTTTCTAAAGAGGAATTTATATTTTTTTATTTAAAGTAGAAAGAAGAGACATAGACAAACACTTTTTTTAAATTCACCCTTTTCTTGTAATGACATTTTAAATTTATCAAATAAAATGTTGAAAATTCAATACATAAGATTCAATTTAATCTAGAATTATTACCAAAATAATGCAATAGTGAATTTGAACACAGAACCATTAACATGACAGTCCATCGCTTTAACCACTAGGCCACGAGGTAATACAAATGGCGGAATGAATAATACATTTCAAATAATGAAAAAAAGAAATGAAAAATAGCGATTTGAAAAATACCAAATAAAGAAGTATTTAGGAATGCTTTAATTAGAAATGAACATTCCAACATAAGGATTATGTTAAGAAGCCATAAATTACGAACCAATTGAGGTTTGTTGAGATTTTATATTTCAGCCACACATTGATAGAAATCTGATTAAAAACACCAGAAACCAGCAGAATTATGCCGGTGAAATGGTATTATTTATTCTAATTTCTAAAGCGTGCCCACAAATGATGTTAAGACCATAGTTATTTTTTTTTTATTCCACAATATAAAACGATATGTTTTTTGAAATTACAATGTAATGGTTTCAATTTTTGATCATAGGTACCTCGTACCTACACTGAACCAAATCCTTACGTAAATACAACGAAAAAATTCGTTGAGCCAACGAAAATTTAATCAATTTTCAGCCGGTGAAAAATTTAATTGGCTCAACGAAATGGCTTTCATACGTTAATGAAGAATTTCATCGATTAACGAAAACTTTCGTATTTTAATGAAATTTTTTATAAAAATTTTTGATCGAAAATTAATGAATTTTTACATCACTTTACGAAACTTTTTCATCAATTAACGTAAAATTTAATTAAACACGATGATATTTTCGTTGGTCAATGTATTTTTTCATTAATTTATGCAAGGAACTTTCGTAAGCTAACGAATTTTTTCGTAAATTTTATGAATATTTTAATAAAATTACGAAAAAATATTCGTTAGCTAACGAAACTTTTCGTTGTATTAATTATTCTTTTAGTACATTATACTTACTTTATTTTCGTAAGCCTACGAATTTTTTCGTAAGCCAACGAAATTTTTCGTCCATTTTTCTTCCCTAAAATTTGGAATAAAAACCTGAAATACAAAAAAAAGTTGAGCGAAGCGAACATTTTTTTTTCTAATTAAAAACAAAAACATTTGTTATTTTGAACTTGAATTTTTGGATTTTTAATCATGAAATAAAAAAATTAAATTAAATACACAGAAAATTTTCAATAATAGGTACATTTTTTCTTCTTTTTCAAAGAATTCCTTTATTGTTCTTTGGGTCGGGATTAAGCACCCATCCATTAAGTACATAAGGATGACATTTTTAAAATCTGAAAGGAAACAGAAATAGAAAAACAAAACAAAAAATTTAGAATATTTAAAATGACAAAAATATTTTTTTTATATAAATATAAAGGAATCAATGAAATCGAATTTTACTTACTTTCCTATAACTCATTTTGGTCATCAACTCTTCCAAGACTTAAATTTGGAGATTTTGGGAATGGTGACGATATATTGCTCGTGGTGGGACTTTTTCCTTTTTCGATATAAATTCCGATTCTCTCCATTTTTTCAGCATACATTCGATGTTACCTCCGTTGGGGATAGTGTTGAAGTATCTACAGGTGAAGGGATCCCTTTTCCATAATTTTGTGAACGTCGACACACCTTTTGTTCCATATGAAAAAATGAAACATAATCAAAATTATTGCGAGCAGCTATAATAATTATAATGATTATTGTAAATAAATTATTTATCTTACCTTCACTACTTTATTTTAAACTTTTTTAGCACACAATTTTTTTTTTTAATTTATTCCGCTTGATTGGCCTGCGCACTTGCTGGGTTGAATATTATCTGTGAGATGTGACTTCGACTACCAGGAATGCACACAAGAAACGAAAATAAAGCGTGCTCTGTATGCACTTTTTCGTTACGTTTTTTTTTCGTAAAACAACGATTTGTTTTTGTTAACTGATGTTTTTTTTCATAAGCCGATGTAAAATTTCATTACTCTATGAAGAATTTCATAAGCCAATCATTTATTTTCATAAATTGATGAAGATTTTCGTTAGTTAATGTTGAATTTCATAAGTTGATGAAATTTTTTGTTACTTAATTAAAATTTTTATAAAGTAAGGAAAAAATTTTTATTTTTATTCTTTAAAATGAGAATGAAATTTTTCGTTAAGTGATGAATCTTTTCATTAAATTGGATTTTTTGGCACTAAAAAGGGAGAAAAAGTGTTTTCATTAATTGATGAAGGTTTTCATATTACGAAAAATTTCATATTTTCGTTGAGCCAACGAAAGTTTCGTTGGGGGCCAACGAAAATAGTGTATGAAACGATTTTCGTAATTTTACGAAATTTATTATTTTCAGTGTATTAGACTGGTCTGCAGAATTTATCTTTTTTTTCTCCTTCAAATAATTTTTTTGAAATAATGAAAGATTTAACTTTCCTGAACATAAATCTGGTTTTGGAAAAATTCTAGCATGTACCATATTTTACTTGCTCTATAGGGCAAGTATTGGTTTCGTGTCGAAAAAAAAATTTGAGGTTTTAATCAAAACCAACATTACGATGATGGAGAATTCCAAAAAAGTGGGTCTCGCAATTCCGTCCGTGCGTCTGTACGTCTGTGCGTCTGTGCGGTTGTGCGTCCATCTGTACACATTTCCACAGCCTAAACGGGTGGACGAATTTTCTTCAAATTTGGTACAGATGATTTTTATGGAATTTTGAAAGTTGTTTTTTTTTTTTGTTTTTTTATATCTCGCTTAGAAAGTGTACCTCCCATAAAAATTTTTCAATTCAAACCAAATAACTCGAAAACGGCTCTAACGATTTTGATTAAACTTTGCAGACGTAATATTCAAAGCAATTGTAATAAAACTGCATCTTTATTTTTTTTTTTTTTTTTTCAAAAAAAGTTAAATAAAAAACCTTTTATTTTTCATTTAACAAAATTTTGCCCTAAATGTCGGCTCTTCCCCAACATCAACAAAATTTCTTTAATTTTATATAGAGGCAGCTCTTAAAATCTACAAGTAAACTAACATAAAAGTGTTTTAAATTGCATGAGCAAGTACGTGCGACCCCAGTCGTGCATTTTATTCTTAATGATTTTTGAAAAATTTGAGAAGTTTTTAGGAAATAACTAATTTAGATTCGGTTTCAGCTCAAATTTGGAGAACTTATTTCTCATAACATGATCTATAAAATGATATCAAATTTGTATTTATTAATTAAAGTTTACACAAATGTTAAAGATACTAATTATTGACAAAAATAGCAAATGAAATCCTGCAGTTTTTAGTAAATACCACATGAAAAAAATCACCTTAATTAAGGAAAATGTAAAATCTCAATGCCCGTTACACTTATAAAGTCAAATATGTACAGAAAACTATAATAAATTTTTTGTACTATTTTTCTATTTAGAATATCTTATTTGTGATAAGCCATTCCATAAACTGCCTTAGAAAGCTTCAGATTTGTTTCTCCTAGGACCAAAAGTATACTTTTCTTATGGTTTTTACTGTGCTGATTTTGAATCCGGAAGTCAAAAAAGTTCTATCACGTCAGGATTTTGAGATATACGCTTTAAAGAATCCAAAAAATCATTTTTTTTTTTAGAAAATCTCAAAAAAGAAAACTACTATATCTCAAAAACGAGAGCTGACCGAAATATTTTTAATTCGAATTCAAAATCAGCACACTAAAATCCATTAGAAAAGTATACTTTTGTTTGAGATGTAAAAGTGTACGAAGTTCTTAAGTTTGATTTTAAATTTGTATCAGTTCAATTTTGATTGTTGACTTGGCAATTTTCAAATAACTTTAAAAATCGGTAATTAAGAGAAAACAATCAAAATTTAACTGATAAAATTTAAAAACCAAAACTTTAGAACTTGGGTACACTTTCAAATCTCAGTACTTCAAGGAAGTGTCCTAGGTCCTACCCTGTATTTACTATACAGAAGGGATATCCCAGTTGGGAATCACACCATAATAGCTACTTTTGCAGATGATACCGCAATTTTGGTACCCGACAAATGTGTCTCTAGGGGAGCAGTAAAGCTGCAAAATGCCGTCGACACAGTCAGAGATTGGACCGAAAAATGGCGTATCAAACTCAATGAAACAAAATCTTCACATATAAACTTTACAAATAAAAAGATAAACAATATTCCAATATTCATTAATAATCAAGCTGTACCTTACGCCAATACGGCCAAATACCTTGGAATGACTTTGGATGCAAAGCTAAAGTGGAAAGAGCACATCAAAAAGAAAAGAGAAGAACTAAACTTGAAATATAGAAAAATGTACTGGTTACTTGGTAACAACTCTGATTTATCAACCCAAAACAAAATAATGCTGTATAATCAAGTACTAAAGCCTGTTTGGACCTATGGTATCCAATTATGGGGCTGTACAAAGAAAACAAATACGAAATCATCCAAAAATTCCAAAACAAAGTCCTTCGTGGAATAGTTAATGCACCTTGGTACATAAGAAATAGCGATCTACATCGTGACTTACAAATAGAAACGGTTACAGAAGTTGTTAAAAAATACGCTGTATCCCATAATCAGAGACTGCAAAGTCATACCAATTCTGAAATGGTGTGCGTCTTGAATACCAGAAACCATGTTCGGAGATTAAGAAGAACCAAGCCTCATGAGCTTATGGTCTAAAAAAACATGGGAAAGTATTAAAAGTTTAAACTTCCCCCAAAGTGATTTTACAAAGTTAAGAAAGAAAAATCTGATGTCGATCTCTCAAGATTGGTCCTGATAAAGAGGTGGTTTTAGTGGTTAAGAGTCCCACACTACCAAGTGTCTTTTGAAGATTTCCTCCCGTTAAAAAAAAAAAAAAAAAAAAAAAAAAAAAAAGTACTTTTTTTACCAGCATAATTTTAATGTAGAAGAACTTGGCTCTTGTTTTTACAGTTATGTTTTTGTTGGGATTTTTCTCACATCGTCGAGAAAACCGGTACAGTGACTTTATTATTGACATGTCTGTATCACTTCTTGGAACTCGTCTTTATTTTTGAATATGACATAAGGCGCAACATGTTCATTTGGAACTTATTTAAAAAAGGGACAAAATTGCAAAATTTAATTAAAAAAAAAAACAAATATGGTGTTATGTCCCTGGTCGTTCTGTCCAGTATCTTATGTGCCAATGGAACTCATCAGCATTATTTCACATATTTAATGTGCCACAAGGTCGAATAATTAAATTTTGTGTTTTTTTTTCGCTCGGCACTATTTCTTGGCCTACTTTTCAACATGATTTTTATAGGAAAAGTAAAAAAAAAAAAATTAATTGAACTCCATTAATATTATAACACAATGAAGGATATTTTTAAAGGCCTCGCAACACGAGTAGTATTGAGATTATTTTAACGCGATGTCAAGCTTTAATGCAGCGGTTTAACGTCATGTTAGAAAAAGTCAAACACAAATAGCACATTTGTTTTTTCTACTTTTTATGGACAACTTTGAAAGCCCAATAGCCAAAACTCACAAATTAATAAACTATCATCTTTATTATGTTCTAATTAAGAAATATCCAAAATCCTATACAACAAAAAAGTATAATATGCTTTCTATTTCTTTTGTCTTATATAGCTAATTCGCACTACCAAAATATCCAGCATATTACTTTCAAAACCATATTGAATTTATTTCGTTCGAAATAAGACATTTTGCTATGTAAGTACCTTTGCTTGTTTTATTCTCAAAGAAACAAGAGTACGAAACACAAGTGCAAACAAACATCATGTCACTTCCAATATAACTTCCAATATAACTTCTTTCAACAACCTGTCATTGTGTTAACTTTTCTAATGTTCTTAAAGCAAACAAAAAAATTCCAGATATTTGAACAACTTTTACGCAATACAGCACATTAAATTAGGGAGAGAATTGAACATATCTTACGGAACAAAGCCAAAATAAAAGGCAAAAATAAAGAAAACAAAAAATCCTGTCTCGAAGAAGAAAGCACAATTGTATTTTACCTTAACTAAAACTTGGTTTTTCGTTGAGAAAAAATATTTATATTATTCAAGTTTTTTTTTTAACACAAAACACAGAAGGTACGAGTATATCAATAAAAATGTCTGCCCCTGTTCGTAATTTTGCACCGCTCGACGCTCCCCTCACAAATCGCATTTTTGTATTAGAAATGAAAATAAATAAAATTTAGAATTCTACACGCACAACAAATTCCTTCAAATCAATAATTTTCTTTTTTTCAATATTTGGATTGGATTGGTGTTTCATGCGTTCATGTCCTTCTTGATTTTTAAATGTTTCAACATTAAGTTGTCGGTTGAGTTTTCTGACACTGCGGTACATTTTGAGTGACACTTCCGGATATTGGTTTTAGAGCCTCTGGCTTTGACATTTGTTATAATTTCATCAATTTTCATGTCTAAGGTGAATTTTCCTAAAAAAATGTCAACTTCATTTAAAGAATGTTTCTTCCTTCCTTCATGATACGTAGTCGAAGTCGGGCGGAACTAAATTTTCGATTCAAAATGTAATAAGATATTGAGAACACATCCGTTTTGTCGTAGTATCAATAAAAACTTAATTGCAAGGAGATTGGTATTACGATGGACATAATACACTTTTCCCCCAAAATAAGTCTTTGGTCAAACTAAAGCAAACAAAACAAAAGAAATCAAATTAAATGGAACTAAAATGAGGCAAATAAAAATCTCATTTCTTCCGGTAGGACCTTTAATGACCGACTTTTGTTTGTTATGTCTGTGTGTGCGATATCCTGTTTGTCAAAGCTAAATCTATTTGGCTTTTTTTTTCTCAAATTATATTCGAACAAAATAAATGCAGTTCTTAAACAAAGCTGATATAAAATATAAAGTCCTTCAACTTTATTTTAATTGTTTTTGTTAGGGAAAAAAAGGATGATGCTGCATTTAAAAATCGTTTATTTACTTTTGATGTTTGTCAATAAAAAAAAAGAGCACCCTTCAGCCTTAAATCCTATTTGTCAGCCTTTTTTTCTATTTGCTCCTAATTGTATCCTGCAGGCAGATGTTTTTATGGCTTTCTGCTTCCATAAAATATAGAACAAAGTAATTTCACACCTGTTTTTTTTTTTTTTTTTTGTGAAATAAATTGCGGTTTTAGGGATTATGGATATAATGGAATTCATATTCAATTTACATTTGTGGTCAGTTGTGAAGAGATTGTTGCGCGAGTTTATAATGAGGAAAGTTATTCAAATTATTATTTACAAGTTTCCGGACGATGTTAATTTCAATTCAAATATCATTGCACTTAAATAATTCCATTAGCCTTTATCCTTTTTTCCTGTTAAAAAAAAATATAGTGACATATGAATTGCATGCAGTGTAATCATAATATTAAAATAAATTTGTTTCATTTTATTTACAGAAAATCGTTTCCGTTCGTGTGTTATTTTGGATTTTTATGAAGCACGTGTTTCCTGACACGTACATTACAACATGTAATGTGACATATCCTAATTTCAGAACAATTTAAACATTTTACATGTCTTAACTGTCATCAGGTTGTTGTCGTTCTTTCAATTACGATTGATTTTTTTTTTTTTTTTTTTCATTTTGATATTAAAAGTACGACAATAGGAAATTCAATTGGTAATAAAAACGAAGATTTCCTTTTAACTTTGGAAAATATAAAAAAGGTGTTGTCATTTTTGTATCTAAAATCTACATAATTATAATATTGTATTAAATAATTTGGAGCCAACGTTTTTTTTTTTAACTTTTAGTACCGATAACAAAAATGTGTGTAGACTGTCCTGACGTTTTAACTTTCTTATGTAATTTGAGAGATGAAATAACAGTACAAATGGGAAACCTATAAAATTCACATAAAAAATGGTTCCAATCCGTGTGAATTGGGGTGGTTTTTCATCTGAACTGTTATTTGTATCATCGTCATGAAAACGCTAGAAAAATTTAATGGACTTTACGATCGTGACAGATCATTTTTGCCAAAGCTTTCGACACTCTAGTCCAAAATCTTAAGAGGTTCATTATGCTTTATTTATATTTTTTTTACTGCCTAACTTAGAATATACAGGGTGTCCCACAGTCACCACCCCAAATGAAAACCATGGATTCCTGAAGTCACTTTAAGTCGAAAAACTTAAGTGACAATTTTCTCGTTTTCGTCTAGTTTTCGAGCTATGACGGTTTTTATGATTTTTGCTCTCTTGTCCTGGGCTTATCTTTGCCAAACTACATCAAATTCGAAAGATTTTTTTTACAATCAATCAAGAATTTATTGCAGTTTTTTTTTGTGTCAAAACTTTTTTTTTTCTGCGGACAACCGTTTCTCTGCAATTTTGCATTGATTTTTTTCTTCGTTTTTAAGTTGTTTTTTTACACTTTCATATCAATTTAGTAAAGAAAAAACACGTAAATGAGCATTCATTTTGTTTGCACACTATTAAATTTTACTAAACTTATTTTCATACAAAAAAATAAGTTTTTTTTCATAAAAAAGACTACTGAAAGTAATTTAAAAAAAAATAAACAAAATTAATTTAAATGAATTAAAAACTTTTTCCGGACTATTGTGATTCAAAAAAGAACAAAAGTTTTAATTCATTTAAATTAATTTTTTATTTAAAATTTTTTTTTTTTCAAATTCACTCAGTTTGTTAATTTTTTGTTTTTAAGTACTCTTTTTTATGAAAAAAACTTTTTTTTTAAGAAAATAAACGAGGTCCGTCAAGATAGCACCCACACCCCCAAATTTCCAAAATCTGAGTATGCAATAATTTGTTGCTAATTTGTTGCTAATTAGTTGCTCTAATCTCGAATTTGTTGCTCCACTCCTTCCCCCTCAAAGTTGATGGAAAGGGTGTGGGTGCTATCTTGACGTCAAGATAGCACCCACACCCATTAAAAACCCAACATTTCAAAAAACTGAGTACGCAGTAATTTGTTGCTAATTTGTTGCTAATTAGTTGCTCCAATCTTGAATTTGTTGCTCCAAGATTTGACCATGAAATGCACTTCAACAGTTTTCTCAAAAAAGCTAAATTCTCCAAAATTTAACGCACAGCAACAAAAAAGGTATCAAATTAAAGGGCCTCTGAACACCTTTTCAAAAAGGTCTCATTCAACTTTTAAATCCATCTCCTTCATGTCCAAAATGCATTGTGGAACTTGTGGAACATATCAAAACGTCAAGATAGCACCCACACCAAGAAAAACCTAAAAATTTAAAAAAAATAAGTATGCAATAATTTGTTGCTAATTTGTTGCTAATTAGTTGCTCTAATCTTGAATTTGTTGCTCCACCCCTTCCCCCTCAAAATTGATAGAAAGGGTGTGGGTGCTATCTTGACGTCAAGATAGCACCCACACCCCCTTATTTCCAAAATCTGAGTATGCAGGATTTTAGTAATAATTTGTTGCTAATTAGTTGCTCTAATCTAGAATTTGTTGCTCCATGATTTGACCATAAAATCGGCTGCAACAGATGCAATTTTTTGGAGACTTTTTTTCTATAATTTTTTTCAAAAAACTAAAAATGCCAAATTAAAAACATGATTTCATGCTCTGCAAAAAGTAACATACAAATTTTCCATCACTTTCCATTCCAGTCTTATAGTCCAAAAACTAGTCAACTCTCGCTCCTAAAAACTATAAAAAACGGTGTGGGTGCTATCTTGACGTCAAGATAGCACCCACACCCCCCTATTTCCAAAATCTGAGTATGCAGGATTTTAGTGATAATTTGTTGCTAATTAGTTGCTCTAATATTGAATTTGTTGCTCCACCCCTTCCCCCTCAAAATTGATAGAAAGGGTGTATGTGCTATCTTGACGTCAAGATAGCACCCACACCGTTTTTTATAGTTTTTAGGAGCGAGAGTTGACTAGTTTTTGGACTATAAGACTGGAATGGAAAGTGATGGAAAATTTGTATGTTACTTTTTGCAGAGCATGAAATCATGTTTTTAATTTGGCATTTTTAGTTTTTTGAAAAAAATTATAGAAAAAAAGTCTCCAAAAAAATGCATCTGTTGCAGCCGATTTTATGGTCAAATCATGGAGCAACAAATTCTAGATTAGAGCAACTAATTAGCAACAAATTATTACTAAAATCCTGCATACTCAGATTTTGGAAATAAGGGGGTGCTATCTTGACGTCAAGATAGCACCCACACCCTTTCTATCAATTTTGAGGGGGAAGGGGTGGAGCAACAAATTCAAGATTAGAGCAACTAATTAGCAACAAATTAGCAACAAATTATTGCATACTTATTTTTTTAAATTTTTAGGTTTTTCTTGGTGTGGGTGCTATCTTGACGTTTTGATATGTTCCACAAGTTCCACAATGCATTTTGGACATGAAGGAGATGGATTTAAAAGTTGAATGAGACCTTTTTGAAAAGGTGTTCAGAGGCCCTTTAATTTGATACCTTTTTTGTTGCTGTGCGTTAAATTTTGGAGAATTTAGCTTTTTTGAGAAAACTGTTGAAGTGCATTTCATGGTCAAATCTTGGAGCAACAAATTCAAGATTGGAGCAACTAATTAGCAACAAATTAGCAACAAATTACTGCGTACTCAGTTTTTTGAAATGTTGTACAAGACAGCAAAAATCATAAAAAACGTCATAACTCGAAAACGGGACGAAAACGAGAAAATTTCCACTTAAGTTTTTCGATTTAAAATGATTTCAGAAATCCATGGTTTTCATTTGGGGTGGTGACTGTGGGACACCGTGTATGTGTATAGCTTCCATATAACATTATAGAGGTATTACAATTTTACCTGCTACTCAACGGAAATATTAAACATAAGTAAAATTTTTAGAAAACACATTTCTGAATTTTATAAAAAAAATTTAATTTTTTATTGTAAAATCAATTTTTTAAAAAACGTTTCAAAGCTTTTTTTTTTAATTTGTGTCATATACCATAATCTCTCTGTAATCACACACCGACACCTGCATTTTTTTTAATGAAAAACGAAAACCAACCAATAATGTACATCCCAAAGATAAATCAATGAAAAGAAAATACAAATACGAATTAAATATCTTTTCGAGAAACTTACGAAAAACCAAAATTACTTTTTTGTAATTTTGGGTTTTTGTTAGTTTCTCGAAAATGACAAGATACTTTTGGATCCAGTTTTTTTCTTTTTTTTTTTTTTGTTAAAAAAATAAGAGCATTGAATTTTTATAACTTAATTAGTACTTAATTGCATGTAAAAATTAGTTTTATATTTTTTTTCCAATTTTTAATTTTGAGAATTAATTTTTCAAAAACTCTGCAATAAAATGGCTTTATGGTGCTCTACCTTTTTGGAACATTCCTCCTGAATCACTCTGTATAATTCTAACGCAGCAGAACTTGGTTTGTTGAGAAGAAAAAAAAACAAAACAAAAATAGCACTGCGAATTTAATATTTTATATAAATTCAGACATCTAGACATTTCTAGTTCACAATTGAAAGAAAATCCTTTCAATTGCAAAACTAAGAGCCTGTTGTTTTTTGATTAACTAACCCTATTAAAACATTTTGTTCACTTTTTCCTTTTATTTCTTTTGAATTCAATTACTTAACAACTATAGTCAGTGAGACTAAGAGCTTTGGGTAAATAAAATTATGTAAGAACAAAAATCGATTCACTATTGTCGTATAGAAAATTTCATCCTCTTGCACCCCATCGAGTAAAAAATTGTCTGTTTATCCTACCATTTGTAGTTCTTAACATTCTAATATAAATCTACCCAAACATTTGTCTTACTAAATTCATGCTTCAATTTCGTAAAATGTATTCATGAACAAAATATATTTAGTAAACAATACAAATTAAAACAGATTTATTTTAATTCTTACCCGCTAAGTTGAAGAATAAATGATGACAACACACCTGCAAAAGACAAACATTATTTATCAGTATAGTAGGTAGGTACTCGTCTTCAGATCTGGGTGTTGTTGAAGATTGTTCAAACGTAAACATTCTCAATTTAATTATACATTATCCTGCCTCCTAATTTGCATTCAAATGAATATGATTATGGGTAAATGAATGATGGAATAAAAATTTGTTCATTTGAATATTATAAGATGTGTGTAAGAGTTCTGGGATATTTTCTTACTCGCGCTCAACATCGGGGGATATGCAAGGACCGATTATATTAAAGAATAAAGGCATTATTGTTGTTATCTACATTCACACAGATTGGGAAATCTCCATTTTGTGGTTTGAATTTTAAGGAGATTTATCAATAAGATAAAAATGAGAACACTTTTTGGGTTTTTGTGGATTATCAAAGTGAACATATTTTTAACAGGTAAAAAGTTATAATAATAATAATTGATTTCAAGTGGTAGTAGTTAATAATTTTTCAAGTTGAAATACTAGATTTTATATTTACTTTTAGTTCGTATAGCTGTATCTTAAAAATCGAATAATAATTGCCAATTAATAAATTATGACCACTGTGGCGTATACGTAACATTTTTGAAAAAATTTACATATTTGGTTTTCTTGTGACCACAAAACTATTTAACTGTCTATAAGATAAATTAATGTTTGCGTCAGGGATGGAAAATGACATTTTTTAATTGTACTGAAAATTTGATTTTTATTGTACTGAAATGGGTGCAATTGTATTGAAATATATTTTTCATACGAGAAATTAATTTAAAATTTAATCAAAATGTTATATTTGCAAAAACTCTTAAGTTTTCTACATACATTTCGTTATTTTCTGCGTAAGCGTAAGAGAATTTTTATTTTATTTCGGTAAAAAATATATATGGGAAAAAGTTATTCACAGAAGACTACAAGAAGTAGGTATTAAAAAAAAATTTAAAAAAAAATAAAATAATAAAATAAATAAAAATAAAAGTGCAATTTTGGTTTTAAGATTACAATATTTGTACTATAATATTTGTACAATATTTTTACTATGTCGAAAAAATAGAACAGTTTCATCAGTTTTATAAATATAAATATAAAAAACAAATTGTAACATTTATTTTGGTTAAAAAAATCTGAAATCAAAATAAACATAAAAATAGATCTGTCGTTTGTTATTACTTTCGATTTCCTCGATTCTTTAAATCTTAGATTGCAAAAGAGACAGATTTAAAATTGTATCGAATTCAGACAAATTGTATTTTTGTACTCGGACAAACTCATTTGTATCGAATTCCATACAATTGTATCGACTTTTCCATGCCTGGTTTGCGTATATTAAAAGTAATTTCAAAATCGGAAATAAAACAAACGAAAAATTGTTTGTTCTAAAAAAAGATAGAACACTGTAACCTCATCTATAGACATAATTAAGAGAAGCTGAACAACTTAACGTACATACTTCTTTTGATTTTTTTTTTTTACTGACATAGAGCTTTCTTATATTAATCCTATTACATTTATCAAACGGAATCAATTACTTGGCAAGGAATTTTTGTCATATAGACAGATTAGAGTTTGGGAAAGAAACATTTGCCAAACAAAATGTGTTTTTGAAAAATAATTCGTCTTTACTCATAAATCAATCTTAAGGTGTTTTAAGGTGAAAGCTGCTGTTATGTAAATCTAATTGATAGCCTCACAATATTATTGAGTATTTGATTGAAGAAATAATATCATTTTCTGATGGACTACCAAAGGAACATAACCTTCCTGACATATTTAAATATATATTTTTTTTATTTACTAGAAAAAAGGAGGTAGATTGAGACATCAAATGAAAGGTCTCTTTAGGCTCTATTCATAACTGCAAACCAAAATATTCCAGGAGTTCTGGTTGCTGAATTATCTGTAATTTTTCCCATACATTCCGAACTAGATATTTTTGGATCAAAGGCTAGAAAAAAGTTTTGGTTGACAGATATGAGTTTAAAAAATTACAAAATTTTTTTTAAGATTTCCGAGAAAAAATCAAGGCCAAAAAAAAAATACATTTTCAAACATTTCCTCCAAATCCATCGAGTGAGAAATCAAATGAAAGGTCTCTTTAGGCTATATTCATAACTAAAAACCAAAATATTCCAGGAGGTCTGGTTGCTGAATTATTTGCAATCGAAATATTTTTTTTCTTACATTCCGAAGCAGATATTTTCGGACATAAGGCTAGAAAAAAGTTTTGTTTGCTTGCTTTTAAATTTCATACCAGTATTGTTTCAAAAACGGATACCAATAGAATATTTCTGATTTAAGATTCGAGTTCAGAACCGAGTTCAGAAAAATTTTGTTTTTTTTTTTTGGTTCTTGTGGCAAAAAATGTTATTGACTAGTTTTATTAATACTACTAAAATACTAGCATTTATTGCAAAATAGTTAACGCATCCTTTTGTTTTTATTACCATATTTCCACATTTAATAATAACTATTATCGTTTATTGACTCTATTTTTATCTATTTATTATTATTCCCGTAGATAAGTGGATTTTCTTAACAAAAAAAAAAAAAAAACAAAAACTTAAACACATATGTATGTACATTGATAAATGTTGGAAAAGTTATTAAGTAGAAAAACGAATATTACAACACTCCCAATGGGGTATCCAATTCGCAAACAAAATAAAAACAAAAAAAAAAAACTAATCAGGAGAAGGCGTTTTATTTATAAATTCCTACTCTAATAACAACACTAATCTATCAAACATAGATAGTGTATAATGGCATGCATTAACGGTACACACGTTTGAACAATTCCCAAGACCCTTCATTAGTCATTTTAATACCTTAAGTCATTCTTTTAATACTTTGAGTCATTCATAAGTATTCAACTTTGTACCTATTTGGTTTGTTTTGAATAAGAAATCACATAGGTAGATAGAAGCAAATTAAAAATTCATCATTTCATTGAGAAAGAGGGAAGCCAAAGCGAAATAAGGTTTTTATGTTTTTGAAGCGATTTATTTTTTTAATTTTTACAAAATTTGAAATTTCAAACTGTTTTATTTTTATAGGTTAAATTAATAATTTTGTTGAGAAGATGTTTTAATTTCTGCTCCTTAGAAAATTAAAACGATGTTAAAGTTTTATTCATAGAATCATTCATATAAAAAAGGATCAAATAAATATTTCTCAGAATTTCTGTTTTACATTAGTTCTGTTATTTCTACTACGCAATACAATATTGTAAGCAACTATTACTATAGCATGGAGAAGGTTCTTGCTATTCGTCATGCATTTAGATTTATTTGTAGGAATTGACTGAATTTTCCATTGTTGTTGGTTTGAAGTAATGTTTTTTTATTTTATTTTAAAAATTCATTTTGAACAAAATGAAACGGAATCGTGCACAGAAATATTTATATGAAATTTTTTGAAATTTTCCAAAACCGGATGAACCATGGGGTACAAAATATGTTGGTTTATTTCTTTTTAAGAACCACAATCAGCATTCAGTCAGATGCAATCCCTCTCTCTCACATTTATTTGAAGGTTTTTTTTTTTTTTTGTTGAAATTGAAGCCTGATGCATCTTTTCGTAAAATAAATTTTTTGTCAATCATATTCATTTAGGTACCGTCAACTTGTGGATTTTTTAACATGAAGGTATATGTCAAATTGCGTTCTGTGAAATGTGTACATAGGTCAGTTTAAATTGTCAAATAGAAAATGCTACTAGAAAATGTTTTTACAAACAAAATAAAGTAGGTAGGATTTTTAGTGATAGTAGGCTAGGCGCACACATGCGATTTTCAGTCGTTGCTACTAAAAAATCGCAGTCGCAACATTAAATTACCGTGCACACACTTGCGACTAAAAAATCGCGCTATTATTTAGTCGCAAGAAAAAACATAGTGTTTGATCAAAATACATGACCGTTTTTTGATAAACAAAAATGCATCATCTTAAGATCAAAAGGGCCAGGTGTTAAGATGTTCAAATCTACACTAAGGAGCAAAAAAACTGAATCAAATAAATTATATATATTAAAAACAAAAATTGCAATCGATAAAATACTATATTGTTGGTACTTTGAATTGTTGGTAAAAACATAAAAATTCATACAATAGTTTTAGCGATATCTGTCAATTTTAGACAACTACACAACACTTTCTAGTAAAATCCATTATTAAACTGAAACTAAATTTTCCAAGGGTCGCAAATCCACGCAGGTGAATTATTTTCTTTTTGATATATCTTTATGTGCGACTAAAAAGAAGCACCAAAAATAGAACCAGATCCATTTTTTAAAAAAATGCGATTTTAAAATCGCATGTCTGTGCGCTCTCATTTAAAATAATGTGTTTCATTTCCTGCGTCTAAAAAATCGAGTGGTGGAAAATCGCATGTGTGCGCATGATTTGGCCTCTTTGCGACTGCTACTTTTTAGTCGTTTTCGGTTTAGTCGCAAGTGTGTGCACAACTATACTGGTCCATTTGTTCCATTTTAATTTGCGACAATCGCGTCGCCAAAAAAATGGGACAATTTTCAATTTTTAAATCGCGGCTATTTTTTAGAAGCATGTGTGTTCACCGGCATTGAAATCCGTGTGATCCATTTTTGCGACTAAATAATCGTGCGACTGAAATCGCATGTGTGCGCCTAGCCTAACATACTCAATTTTTGTATGTTGCAGTCACTTATTTTGAACAATGTTCAATTTTAATAAAATGGGCTCATATTTTTTCAAATCATATTTAAACAGTTTAAAAATATTGATAAGTCAATTATAGGCGTGTTTTTTTTAATACTCAGTAGCTACTCATTTTTTAATTTATTCTCAAAACAATAATAAAAATTACACAAGTAAGTATTTGTGCTTATTGTTTTTCGAATAAAATAAAAAAATGAGTAGCTACTGAGTTGTAGAAAAAACACGCCTTATATTGATTTTTTTTATTCCAAATATTCTTTGAAAAAATTGAAAATATTTATTTTTTATAATAATTTTGAACTGTCTTTAACATTTTCTACCATTTTTTAGAATCTTACTGACTTGAAACATTGCAAAGAAGTTTTTTTTTTATTTATTTCGATACATTTGAGCATGTATGTGAGTTAAAATTGTACAATATTCAAAAATAAAGATACACCAGTGTTGGTGTAAGGCACTAATTCAAAACCTGTAAGCAGGTAGGTGATTTTTAATAATTGATAAACTTAACTTTTGACTGCAGTTGTATTTTGTGGTTAACTCTTTTTAAATGTGTAAAGTTCAACACATATGAATATAGTACAAGCATAAGCAGAGCATATTCTCTAAATTCAATGATTTAAAAATGAAAATGCTTAATACTCAAAAATATTGTTGACTGAACATTAATCTACTCCCGGTTAAATATTCTTTTAGTTGGTATTTAGATTAACTCAAAGTAATTACTTTCAAATTTCATAAGAAATAAATACAATATAAAAGCAAAACAAAACTTTAGCTGTTCATGGCAGCTTTAATTAAGTAGTTGCCCAACGTAAACCAAAAGTTTTGTTCCCCACTTTGATCTAATTAATAAATGGAGAGTACAAAAACTCATTGGGTTTCATTATTATTACTCTAATAGACATACACATCTTGAAGGACTCTATATAAAATAAAGTTTGGGGAGATAGGTACATACGTATTTTTATATTAGCTTCATTTTTTTTGGAAATGAAAATATTTTCTTAGGTCAGATTTAGCTGAATAGGATTTTACCTATAAATGTCACAAAGAAATATTAATATGTATATTTAAAAAAATGCACGACTAGGTCGAACGTACTTCTTCTTAGTTGCTTAGAATGTAAAAGGTTTTTAAAAACTTCGTAAAAGAAAAAATTCAAATTAACTTGATCATTAGTTTTATAAGAAATGTAAAAAAATAAATGATTTTAATCTCCAAATAATGTTTCTTATTTAACAACAAATTTTAAGATTTTTGTTTGAAAATTTTTGGAGCCGTTAAAAAAAAAAATTATTTTATAGAAAAATTCATGAAATTTTTTTTTTAAATTATTAGGTTTGGGCCATTTTGATGAAATTATCTTTTCCATCTATTCAAAAAAAAATTTAGGTAAATTCTTGACGAGTTTTGAAAAAATAGACTTTTCAAAAAAAAAATTGAAATATTTTTTAAAAATCCAAAATTTTTAAAATTATTGGGTATGTATATGTATCTTTGATGCCGGGTTTTTATTGGACTTCAGTCAGTTTTTTTTCTCTTTCGTTTGGTCCTATCGCCATAGCTCTAGCGTATCTCCTTCTGTTAGAAATTATTCGGTACAAAGGGTTTAAGTCAAAAATTTTTTAAATTGTATGGTACTAAGGGCGTAAGTTGACTTAACTCCTTTGTTTTTGCATTCATTTTTAATTTTTTAATAA
This sequence comes from Episyrphus balteatus, assembly GCF_945859705.1. Taxonomy (NCBI): domain Eukaryota; kingdom Metazoa; phylum Arthropoda; class Insecta; order Diptera; family Syrphidae; genus Episyrphus; species Episyrphus balteatus. The sequence continues at coordinate 91,772,285 of NC_079136.1, forward strand.
AAAAATTGATCCTAAAGCTTTAAGTCAAGAGGAAGAACAATAAATTGCACGACTGGGGTCGCACGTACTTGCTCTTATGCTTAAAGTAACTATAATCTTTTTATTCAAGAAATTTAAAATTTGATATTTTGAAGAAATTTCATAAGTAGTATAAAAAAATTAAATCTGTTTTTATAATTAATAAAACTCCGTTTTAAAATATCTTAAAAAAAAAAAACAAATATGCCATTTTATTTCTCGTATAAAAAGGTATTTTTAGAAAAAAAATTTTGAAAATTGTAGGAGCCGTTTTTTAAAAAAATAATTTTTTATATATAAATTTTTTTTAACATTTTTCAAAAAAAAAGTTGGTATGCCATTTTGAAGAAATAATTAATTTACACATAAAAACTAAATTTCAAAATTTTTCATTGATCCGTTTTCAAAAAATTGATTTTTCAAAAAAAAATTTTGAAATATTTTTTAAAAAACCAAAAATGCGCTTTTTGAAAATTTTCTAAAATTTTAATATTATCTTTACTTACACACTTTTGTATAAAAATTTTCATTTAAATCGGGTTAATTTTGTACGAGATATTCAGAAACGAAAAAAACCGTTCTATGACAGGTACCGTTAATAACGGTACAAAAAATATTTTTTTTATTTAAAATGTTGGCCCTTATGTGTAGTACTACACACAAAAATTTTAATCAAAATCGTTAGAGCCATTTTTGAAAAAAATTACCTTTTCTATTTCCGTTATATGGCAGGTACCGTTAGTTTTGGTCATAAAAAAAAATTTCAATTTCCCCTTTAGGGAATCACCAAAAACTGCTAACTACCAAGTTTGAAGAAAATCACTTCACTCGTTTAGGCTGCAGCTCCAGATAGAGACAGACGGACAGACAGACAGACAGACAGACAGACAGACAGACAGACAGACAGACAGACAGACAGACAGACAGACAGACAGACAGAATTGCCGGACCCACTTTTTTGGCATTCTCCATCATCGTAATGTCATGTAAAATTGTTATCTCGAGTTCGATTTTTTTTACGAATCCTAAACTTGCCCTATAGTACCTATATCGCAAGTAAATTGTAGGAGCCGTTTTTTAAAAAAATAATTTTTTATATATAAAATTTTTAACATTTTTCAAAAAAAAAGTTGGTATGCCATTTTGAAGAAATAATTAATTTACACATAAAAACTAAATTTCAAAATTTTTCATTGATCCGTTTTCAAAAAATTGATTTTTCAAAAAAAAATTTTGAAATATTTTTTAAAAAACCAAAAATGCGTTTTTTGAAAATTTTCTAAAATTTTAATATTATCTTTACTTACACACTTTTGTATAAAAATTTTCATTTAAATCGGGTTAATTTTGTACAAGATATTCAGAAACGAAAAAAACCGTTCTATGACAGGTACCGTTAATAACGGTACAAAAAATATTTTCTTATTTAAAAAGTTGGCCCTTATGTGTAGTATTACACACAAAAATTTTAATCAAAATCGTTAGAGCCGTTTTTGAAAAAAATTAACTTTTCTATTTCCGTTATATGGCAGGTACCGTTAGTTTTGGTCATAAAAAAAAAATTTCAATTTCCCCTCTAGGGAATCACCAAAAACTGCTAACTACCAAGTTTGAAGAAAATCACTTCACTCGTTTAGGCTGCAGCTCCAGATAGAGACAGACGGACAGACAGACAGACAGACAGACAGACAGACAGAATTGCCGGACCCACTTTTTTGGCATTCTCCATCATCGTAATGTCATGTAAAATTGTTATCTCGAGTTCGATTTTTTTTACGAATCCTAAACTTGCCCTATAGTACCTATATCGCAAGTAAAAATTAGGTAAATTCTTGATGAGTTTTGAAAAAATAGATTTTTCAAAAAAAAAAATTGAAATATTTTTTAAAAATCCAAAAATTTTTTTTTATTTTACTTCTAATAAATGACAAATCCTCCAGTGCCAAAGATTCGATTCACAAACACACATTTTTTATTCTTACAAAACATAAAAATAATATTTTACTTTGCAAAATATCATTGTCAGTAACATAATTTTGTTTTTCCACCCCGAACACGACGTAGGTAAATTTATTAACTTTCACTATCAAGATATTTAATCGACCAATTGCACGCGGCACAGGATTACAAGCCAAACTTTTGTTCCTCGGTTTCTTTCACTATGTAATGCCTTTCTCTTCCATAGAGAACGATTTCATTTGAGATAAGGTAAATGAGGATGTCATTTAGCTGCTGCTGTTGGAATTATTTTCTTGAAGTCTCTACGTAATTTTCTTATCTACACATATTCCATGTTCTCATCACATTCACATATTGTGTGTACATAAATATACTAAAGCAGAAAAAGACTATGAGGGAAAAACAAACACATGTTTCCATCATAACAAAAAAAAAATAATTTATAAACCAAACTTATCCTTAAGGTCAATATTGTGTGATATTAAGAAGAAAAAGTATTGAGTAGATTTTGGTAAATCTTTTTTTAAAGACTTTTTAAAGACTCTTTCGACTCATACTTTCAAAAATATACCAAATTATTGGATATTTATTTGATGGTCCATTACTTTTACTATTTAAAAAATTATGTAACTAGGTATTACCGGGAATGATAAAAACTTAAACAAAAAAACCGAAAAAAAAATTAAAACAACATAACCTCAAAACTATTGCCCCTTGAGAAAAAAAATTATTACAAAGAAAAAGATAATTAAATTTTCAAGAACTTTGGTCTGATAACCATTTCTCTTGGACCAATGGTTTTGAAGATATTCGTGTTTTCCAAAATGGTGGATTTTGCCAGGGGGGTAGTGTCCCGAAAACCAGGACTTAAGCTTTTCTAATACCCCTCTTTCAGATTTGAAAAATTCAGCCTTCCTGTATTTCGTTCCACAAAATGCCTGTTTTTTTTACTAATTTTCCTGTTTTAACATTGTTTCTTAGATATTCTATTGATTCCTTACCACCAATAATAAATAGATTAAATACATATAAGAAAATGTTCTCAAACAAAATTCTTTCCTTAAAGTTTGTTTTTGGGATCGGTGATTACGAATCCTTTTTCAGAGTTTTATTACCGACGAGGCCGATGAGCTGTATAATCATTGCAATTCCAATCGGCAATCGTTCTCAAATTCGCATGCATAAAAGTATCTCCTTTCCGCAATAAAAGTATGCAAGTCTTTAATGATATCCTTGTTAATGATGAACAAAATTTGCAAAGGAATGTTCTTCAACAATTTGCTATTTGCATAATGACTTTTGAGCACATACCAGGTATTGCATTCATTAGTTTTAACATTTCTTTGAGATATTTTCAATGAAACCAATGTTCTTTAACCCGCAGAAATTCAAAGACAGTCAAACTACTAATTAAAACCACAAAAGCTAGAATTCTCTGTTTCTGCTTCTCAAAAAGCTTTCTTTTTTCTTTCTCTTCTTGTCAACAAAAAACCTCTTTAAGTTTTGGTAGTATCATTTTATCTCTTTATAAAAGACAATTTAAATAATTTGCTTAAATCAAATTAATCTGTAGCCTAATATATCCAATTTTTCAAAAGAATACAAAAATTTATCCATTCAAGATGAAAATAAGCTCAATTTAATCAATAATGTGACGATGGTTGTGTAAGGAAGTCAATATTAAACCAACCTTTTATTAGCATTTTTTTTTTCTGTGAACACACTAGACTTTGGTTGATATATTTCCATTAAACATTCATTTTAGTTGTGTTGGGGTGTCGTATACGAGTATGTAGTCCAGTCAAGTTATACTTTTGCTGAGAAATAATTCGCAACTGCTATTCGTACCTAAAATATGAAAGTACACTAGTACAGGAACTAAACCCCCCATTTTCCTAACAAATGTCTGGACGACTTTGGCCGCCATTTTGTTTTGAACAGTTTTGCGACTATCGCTTGTAGTTCGGCTAGTTTTGGTGTTAGAGAAAAATGTTATGGAACAAACTTGTAGTAAATTTTATTTCCCACAAAATATATTTTATAACTTTTTACTCTAAAACCCACCATTTAGGAATTATAATGAATTTCGTAAAATGCTTTGCTCACTTTTTTTTTATATGCACCATAACTTTTTATTTTAAACTTTTATCAAAAAATTGTTGCAATAAAAATTGAAGAACTATTAATTAACTATGTTTTTTTCATATAAGGTTTTTTTGTCCGACGTACCGTTCCCTCACTAGAACGAAAAATCAATAAAAAAAAATTAGAAAAAACAGGGTGAGGGGAGAGCACGATAACTATGGCGCTGAGATTTGATAACTGTATTTTGTAGAAGGGTTCAATACAAGTATTTTTTACTTTGGGAGGGGGGGTCTATCTAACCCCGTTTAGGCGGGAGGGGAAATTTTTTAAAAAACAACGTAATATTAAAAAAAAATATTAAAAAACAACGGCAACACTAAGAGTTATGAAGGATATTTTTTTCAAAAATCACAATTAAAGGATTTATTTTAATTTTTAAATAGTGTTATTAAAATTAATAGTTTTTGAAATAATCGATCTCAAAGTTAAAATTATTGAAACAAATTAAAAAAAAAAAAACACATTCAATACTATTTTTGTCATGACCATTAATTTCAATACAAATTTACTATTACAATAAAACTACCTTCGCTGATTTTCTATGCCTTCTTGTTTTTGAGAAAATTGAAAAATGAAACAAAAAAACAGATTAACAATTTTTTATTTTTTTTTTTTTGCTGTTTTGATAACTTTGGTACTAACAATATCATAAACAAAAAAGATCTTATGTATTTATTACATATAGAGTTAGTTGAGAGCTTTATGCCTTTAAAAAAAAAAAACATTTTACGCTCACCACAGAGATGCTGAGAACCCGCAAAGCAGGGCAGGTAAGGTACTTTTAAGTTAAAAAACTGTTGACATTGGCGCCTACCTGACGACTTTTCGTACCCTAAGTGGAGCAGAAAATTGCCACCTTTTTTGTTGATGGCCAAAGTTATCAAAATAGCAAAAAAAAAAATAAGTGAACATCTGATAAAAAAGTATTTTTTTTAATTTTCTCAAAAACTAGAAGTCATGAAATATACGGTTTTCAGTGTTTGACAGAAAATCAGATAAGGTACCTAATAGTAAATTTTGTATTGAAATTAATGGTCATGACAAAAATAGTATTGAAAGTGTTTTTTTTTTAATTTGTTTCGCTAATTTTAACTTTGAGATCGATTATTTCAAAAACTATTAATTTTAATAACACTATTTAAAAATTAAAATAAATCCTTTAATTGTGGTTTTTGAAAAAAATATCCTTCATAACTCTTAGTGTTGCCGTTGTTTTTTAATATTTTTTTTTAATATTACGTTGTTTTTTAAAAAATTTCCCCTCCCGCCTAAACGGGGTTAGATAGACACCCCCTCCCAAATTAAAAAATACTTGTATTGAACCCTTCTACAAAATACAGTTATCAAATTGTTAAGTAAACATTTTTAGTATCATTTTAAGTAACCATATGACCAATAGTATTATCACATTGCATTGTTGCTGACACGATGGGAAATGATTTCTTACCAGTTCCCACTGAGTGTTCTTTTTAAGTATAATTATGTATTTTTTTTGTATTCTATCACCCATTTTTACCTTTCCTACCATATCATATTTCCACCCAACTCCTACTTCTGCGTGAGACCAGACGAAATAAGATCATTTAATAAAAGTTCAATGTTTAGTCTCACGCGCTGAGTGTTCATTATGCTGACTTGTCATTTTTGGCAAAGTACCTTTAAATGATCGGCATAATGGGCACTCGCTGTCCAACCACTTTCAAGTGAACATCAAATAAAAATTGTAATCAATAATAATAAAAAAAAGGTGTTTGTATTTTCAAGGTTCTAAAGTTTAAAGAACATTTGGCGACCGTGACAGGACCTACTAAAAGAGTTTAGTGGCCTGTAAATTAATAAAACAAAACAAAATAAAAGAAAACAGTGTAGTGAAGTGAGTCGTTATTAAGAAGACTAAAAAAGAAAAAAAAAAAAAAAGAAAAGAAGTTCCTTTCAATTACTAACAATTCAATATAAAAAATAATTAAAATGGTGGCTACAATTGAAGAACTTACCAATCAGCAAGAAGCTGTAGGAAAAGAAATCTGTACACTTGCTCGCAATTACGGAAAGGATGGTCCAGGAAGGAAAACCCTGGATTATTTAAATGCGCGGTGGACAAGATTAAATGAATTATGGGAAGTATTCGACAATGTTGATAGCGAGATAAGAGACAATTATCCGCAGGTAACTGAACACGAATACTTCACTAAAGGTTTTTACGATGGGGTAAAAAAAATTCATGATCAAATGAAAGATGACATCATCAAGCGGTTTGCAGTAGCGGAAGAAGAAAAATCTGATGGGGCTATAGAGGAGACCGCAGCAGTCCATCCTCAGCCGGAGCAGCTAAAAGAAGCCCTCTTAGGACCAGCAGCCGTTAAGCCCCCAGCAGGGCATTCAGAGGGAGTTACCGCAGCAATTTCCAAATTTAACATACCACCAGGGCTGACAATAAAGCCCACTTTAATAGATGACACCAGTGTAAAGGTCAACAGGATGACTACGGATAGCAAATTCCGATTACTCTGCAAAATATTTCAAGGAGGTCTTAATAAGTGCCCATTGAAATTGCGGGAAACTTTACCGCAAGAATTTAACCAAAAAACAAAAACCCTAATGACCAATTGGGATGAAATAACAACAACATATAGACGACTTGGAGGCGATGCAGCTGTAGAAGATATACAGCTTTACTTTGAGCTCCAGGATGAATTAGATTTGAGGATCACCTGGCTACCAACTAATACATTGCCAGCTGAAACAGTTCAAATGAATCAAGGACGAGCAACAACAACCAAGCTTCCAAAAATTGAGATACCCAAATTCGATGGAAGCTATCTTAATTGGCCGCAGTTCTTCGATCTATACAAACAAATGGTGCACAACCAACCAATTGCACCGGCTCAAAAATTATACTTTTTAAAGACAAATCTTACTGGAGATGCCCAAAACCTCATTCAACATTTCCATGCCACTGATGACAATTATGAATTGGCTTGGAACACTCTAGTTGACAGGTTCAACAACAAGCGGTTGCTGTTATCCGCTCAGTTAAGCCGATTGTTCCAATCAAATACCATCGTAGACACTGTCAGAAGTCTCAAGAGGCTGCATGATACAACAAAGGAAGTCATTCAAGCCATCAACAATCTCGGCTATGACACCAGTGGATGGGACCCATTAGTTGTACATCTATTGCTGGAAAAAATGGACAAAGACACCCGAATGCTTTTCGAGGAATCCCTACAAGCACCAAGAATAACACCAACTCTAACCCAATTACTGGAATTTGTCGAATGCAGGTTCCAAGCCCTGGAGACGGTGAAATCAGATGAAAGGAAGAAAGCGGTAACCACCGCATCTGAAAATAGGGAAGTTTCAAATTGTCCATATTGTAAAACTAATAATCATAAGATCTTTAATTGTAAAAAATTTATTAATCTTTCAGTTGAGGATCGCAATCAGCAGGTGCGGAAGCTTCAACTTTGCACCAACTGTTTGCAAGGACATCGTTTCCCATCGTGTCAACAGCAACGTAGATGCAAGGTTTGCAACGGGAAACACAACACTCTACTACACTATCCAAATAAAAAAGATGTCAACGTAAAAAACCCAGCATCCGGTAAGTGTGATAATATTATTGGTCGGGTGGGTGAGTTTCCTTCAGGGTCCCATAATAACAATTCTCTAGGGGTCGTATTAAAGGGTCGCGAGGTATATCTCGCCACGGCGATTGTGAACGTCGTGAGTTCAAAAGGAACGCGTATTCCTTGTCGTGCTATGTTAGACTCGGGATCTCAATTACATTTTATTACAACATCCCTAGCCCAGCAGTTAGGGAGCATAAAGCGAAGAAAGGACATTCCGATTAGCGGAATTGGAGGCAGGGAAAGTCAGGCCAATTTCGTAATAAATGTTCATTTAGAATCCAGAACTTCATCATATAAAAGAACTATTGAGACCAGTATAATGCCAAAAATAAGTGATTATATGGCAACTGCATCTCTGGATAGGCAAACTTTGCAATTGCCCTCCAATATTCTTCTTGCTGACCCTAACACAATTAGTTCCAACCGCATAGACTTGTTAATTGGAGCAGAGTTATTCTTTGAGCTTCTTTTGCCGGGAGAATTTAAAATCTCAAACAATCTTCCTCTATTGCGGAATACTAGATTAGGATGGGTTTTAGCAGGAAGCGCTGTAGATTCTTCCCAAAATTCTCATTGTCATTCAGTGTCAAAACCTAGTCTGAGAACACTAGATAAAATGGTCCGATCACTGTGGGAAAGTGAAAATTTTGAAGTTGAATCGAAGGTCTACAGCGAAGAAGAATTTAAATGTGAAAAACATTTTAATGATAACGTGGAAACAACACGCCAGGGTCAGTACATAGTACGACTTCCTTTTAAGAAAGACCCAAACCAAACATTAGGAGGTTCAAAAGAAATTGCAAAGAAGCGTTTTTATTCATTAGAAAGAAAACTAGAAAAAAATGCAGACCTCAAAGAAAGTTACACAAACTTCATGGAGGAATATGAGCGTCTAGGTCATATGACTGCAATTCAAGAGCTTGACATACCAAAGTCAAATTATTTTCTTCCACACCATTGTGTAATTAAACCCGAGAGCTCATCAACAAAGCTCAGGGTGGTTTTCGATGCTTCTGCAAAGACGACATCTGGGTATTCACTTAATGACACCCTCATGGTTGGTCCAACAGTCCAATCAGATTTATTTTCAGTTATAGCCAATTTCAGATTACATAAATATGTATTCACTGGCGATATTAGCAAAATGTATCGTCAAATACTCATTCATCCAAAGGATAGAGCATATCAGCACATTTTATGGAGGCCAGATCCTAAGAGCACATTAAGAACATACCAGCTCAACACAGTTACGTATGGAATGGCGTCTGCCTCTTATTTATCTACAAGATGTTTGGTCAAATTAGCAGATGATTTTCAACATATATATCCTAATGCATCAAAAATTATTACAAAAAATATCTATGTGGATGACTGCCTAACAGGAGCAGATTCTCTTGAGGAAGCCAAGTTGCTTCTCAATGAAACAATAAAATTATTAAGTCAAGGAAATTTTAATTTAACCAAATTTTGTTCAAATGATCCACGCATTCTAGAAAATATTCCAATGCAAGATCGAGAAAGAATGTTAACAATCTATCAGTCGGAGGTCATTAAAACCCTTGGTTTGGTTTGGGACCCAATTGAAGACACATTCAAATTTTGCTACAAGTACAATGCACCCAATGATTTAAAGATTACCAAACGCCGCGTTCTTGCCGACTTGGGAAAATTCTTCGATCCCTTGGGATTGATAGGCCCAGCCATATTACTAGGAAAAATATTTTTACAAGAACTTTGGAAATCTAAGATATTGTGGGATGAGAATCTGCCTCAAGAACAGGCTTATAAGTGGGTAAACTATTTATCAGAATTTTCTTCTTTGTGTGAAATTAATATCCCACGCCTTATCTTAATAGACTCAGCTACGAAATTAGAAGTGCATGCATTTTCCGATAGTAGTGAAAGCGCATATGGCGCATGCATTTACTTAAAATCTATTGATAATGAAGGGAAAGTTTTTGTTCAATTGTTATGTTCAAAATCTCGTGTCGTTCCCTTAAAGGCGACAACTATAGCTCGGTTAGAGCTTCAGGCGGCTGTCCTAATGGTGGAATTAGTGCAAAAAATCCTTCCAATAATCAGTAGGACGATCACATCAGTCAGTTATTACACCGACTCTACAACGGTTTTAACATGGGTAAAGGCACCTTCCTATACTTGGGAGACATATATAGCAAATCGTGTAGCAAAAATCCAATCTAAATCAGATTTGAATCATTGGAATTATGTAAAGGGAGTATTAAATCCAGCAGATCTTATATCGCGTGGGTTAGGAATGCCCAATCTTGTAAGATCAACCATTTGGTTCAATGGCCCTGAGTTTTTAAGACAAACTTCAAGTATACAAATGGAGTATTCGATTCCAGAAGAAATCTCTGGGCATCGAAGGCCAAAGACAGTGCTAAATATGTCAATCCAAAATGATATAATAAATTCAATCAACCATAAAAACTCGTTTTTTACACTGCAGAAAATTTTTGCACATTGCTATAGATTCATGATGAATTTTAATATTCGCTGCAAAGGAAACAGAAGAACTGGTTCTTTAACCGCGGAAGAAATCCAGAAAGGAACGCATTTGTTATGGAGGATTGTTCAATTAAGTGTTTTTCCCGAAGAGTATAAGGCACTTCAGGCAGGGAAACCTCTCCGCAATACCTCTAGCATAATTTCGTTAAGCCCATATTTTGATAAAACAACAATGTTAATACATGTGGGTGGAAGACTTAAAAATGCTGAAATTCCTTCCCAAGCAAAAAATCAAATATTACTCCCAAAAAATAATATAGTTACCACATTACTCTTAGATCACTTACATAAAAAACATCTACACGTTTCCCATAGAACACTTGTATCTATCTCTCGGCAACAATTTTGGATTTTGAGTGTAGGAAGAGAAACACAAAAGGTACTTTCTAAATGCATCCAATGTTTCCGTGCGAAACCCAAATCCATAGATCAATTAATGGGTAATCTACCTAAGGAAAGAATCGTACCTTCTCGCCCATTCTATTATTCAGGGGTGGACTTTTGTGGGCCAATACGAACACATTATAATATTCGAGGGAAAACTCCAACAAAATCGTATCTTGCAGTATTTGTATGCTTTTCAACAAAAGCTATTCATATTGAAGTTGTATGCAACCTTACTACTGAATCATTTATTAACTGCTTGAAACGATTTATAGGAAGACGAGGTGTATGCCATACTATATTCTGTGACAATGCCACAAACTTTGTAGGGGCAAGAAACCAATTAAAAGATTTTCAAGATTTTCTTGATTCGTCTGAAACTCAATCATCGATTAATTCAAATTGTTTAAAAATGGGAATTAACTGGAAACACATTCCACCACGTTCTCCCCATTTCGGAGGCCTTTGGGAGGCCGCTGTTAAATCCGCAAAAACATTGTTGTTAAAATATTTAGGAGAAGCGTCTTTAACTTATGAAGAGCTTTCCACAGTTGTGATTCAAATTGAATCTATCTTGAATTCACGCCCACTTACACCTAACTCCTCAGATCCTAATGACATGCAGGCATTGACTCCCGGTCATTTTTTAATTGGTGCTCCGTTGACATCGCTTCCAGAACCTGACATAACTGATCATAACATCTCAAGATTAGACAAATTTCGTCAGATTCAGCATATTCAACAGCATTTTTGGCAAAGATGGTCAAATGAATACCTCCATCTTCTTCAACAGAAATTAAAGTGGAAGGTGGAATCCAAAAATCTAGAACCTGGAACAATGGTTGTTTTAAAAGATGCACACCAGCCTCCAATGAAATGGAAGCTCGGACGTGTAATCGAAGTTGTCAAGGGAACAGACGGATTAGTACGAGTGGCATATGTTAAGACTGAAACCGGCACATATCAACGAGCTGTTCAAAATCTTTGTCCCCTACCGATTGACCATAAAGAGCAGCAAAAGGATGCTGCACAAATCCCAATAAAAAAACAACCCCTGATGAGATTAAGAAGTGGGAGATACCTCCTTAACTCTTTAACATCATTATTATGCTTCATGTTGCTATTGTTTCCATTAGCTGCCTCTTCAGATACCGAACCAATAAGAATAACCCAATTTGACCATCCCACAGGGATTTATTTTGAAGATATAGGTAGTGCGAGCACCGTTAATAGTTTTTGGAACATTTATATATTTTATAATTTATCATCATATTGGCTAGAGCTAGGAGAAGTGAAAACTTATTTACAGAGAATGGATAATATTTGTTTAGATGAATTGAAAATTAATCCGTACTGTTTGCCTACAGTAACAGCTCTCAAACAAAGAGTTATAGCAATCGAATCAAACAATGACCTCATTCATAATTATCATACTTCTTACAATAAAAGGATAAGAATTGCTAGATCTCCTTTCGATTTTATAGGAAACGTGGCACATAGCTTATTTGGGGTATTGGATCAAGATGATGCTAAGGACATACAGCACCAAATCTCTTTGGTCAACCAAGATGAACAGCATCTCGTGCATCTCTTTAAAAAGCAGAGCTCAATCGCAGATTCAACCGTAAATCTGCTTAAACGAAATAATCTGCAACTCAGTCAGCAATATCAAGGTTTTAAAACCATGTTCGAAAAATCCTTAAACAGCATTGAAAAGCATCAAGAAATAATCGATGTCAGTCAGCGCTTTTCTGCATTAACTTCATATTTGATTTTGTCAATTTCAAACCTCGAAAGAGTGCAAGACACATTACTTGACGTTCTTCTTAGTCTTAATAATGTCAAAATGAATCCTCATTTTATTTCGCCGTCACAATTTACTAAACAGCTCCAAATTATTCGGAACAACATTCCATCCCATCTTAACATTCCGACAGCATCTGTATTAGATATTTTTAAGCTGTCATCTATTAAAGGACGAAGTCTTAATGACTCAATAGTATTTGAAATGATGATCCCTTTGGTTGATAACCAAGAATTTCAGCTTTTTAATTTAGTTCAGTTTCCTCTATTTCAAAATGATTCATGTTTCATAATAGAATTATCATCCCCTTATTTAGCAGTCACTGCAACAAGAGATAGGTATTTTGAATTAACAGAAAATCAGCTATCATCATGCCACTTCCTCTCAACGAAAAATTTTGTCTGTAACCAACAACTACCAACAATGATTCATCGAGACAGCGGTATAAGTTGTGAAGTCTCGCTTCTGAATCATTTGAGTAGTGCTTTAAGTCACTGTTGTTTAACGAGATCCATCTCTCAAGATCGATGGGTAAGCCTAAGAAGTTCCAATACTTGGATATTTGCTCTTAAGGAGGCTGTAACTGGTTTATTGGTGTGTGAAGGAATAACAAAAAGTCTTACCCTAAGTGACAGTGGTTTTATAGAATTTTTGATACCATGTATTTTAAAACTTCCACACATAGTGATAAATGGTCGAGTCTTTAGCAATACCACCTTAAAAAACTCATTTGTTCCCTCTATTAAAATTTCTGAGTCAATTAAAGGTAAAATTCCGATGAAAAATATGAACATCATAACATCCCCGAGCAATGAGACTAATTTTAAAGAGATAGAAGATTTAAAAGGCAAAATTAGTGAAGTTGATAAAGACCTAGATAATGATACCTGGGTAAATTCTATAAATACGCACGATTACCATCATTATAGCATGAGCTTCATATTATTCCTTACAATGATTGGCTTCATTATTTTTTATTTTATTAAAAAAAGAAAACCCAAACCACTTCCTAGAAGAAGCGCTCCTCGTTTTGAAATAGACACACAATTTTAAATTTTTTTGAGGGATTAGATCCCTCAAAGGGGGGGAGTATGTTAAGTAAACATTTTTAGTATCATTTTAAGTAACCATATGACCAATAGTATTATCACATTGCATTGTTGCTGACACGATGGGAAATGATTTCTTACCAGTTCCCACTGAGTGTTCTTTTTAAGTATAATTATGTATTTTTTTGTATTCTATCACCCATTTTTACCTTTCCTACCATATCATATTTCCACCCAACTCCTACTTCTGCGTGAGACCAGACGAAATAAGATCATTTAATAAAAGTTCAATGTTTAGTCTCACGCGCTGAGTGTTCATTATGCTGACTTGTCATTTTTGGCAAAGTACCTTTAAATGATCGGCATAATGGGCACTCGCTGTCCAACCACTTTCAAGTGAACATCAAATAAAAATTGTAATCAATAATAATAAAAAAAAGGTGTTTGTATTTTCAAGGTTCTAAAGTTTAAAGAACACAAATCTCAGCGCCATAGTTATCGTGCTCTCCCCTCACCCTGTTTTTTCTAATTTTTTTTATTGATTTTTCGTTCTAGTGAGGGAACGGTACGTCGGACAAAAAAACCTTATATGAGAAAAACATAGTTAATTAATAGTTCTTCAATTTTTATTGCAACAATTTTTTGATAAAAGTTTAAAATAAAAAGTTATGGTGCATATAAAAAAAATGTGAGCAAAGCATTTTACGAAATTCATTATAATTCCTAAATGGTGGGTTTTAGAGTAAAAAGTTATAAAATATATTTTGTGGGAAATAAAATTTACTACAAGTTTGTTCCATAACATTTTTCTCTAACACCAAAACTAGCCGAACTACAAGCGATAGTCGCAAAACTGTTCAAAACAAAATGGCGGCCAAAGTCGTCCAGACATTTGTTATTAAAATGGGGGGTTTAGTTCCTGTACTAGTGTACTTTCATATTTTAGGTACGAATTGCAGTTGCGAATTATTTCTCAGACCTCCATACAACCAAATATAATTTGACTGGACTATATGTATGTATATTGCTAGCTGTCAATTAGTTATTGCCACTAGGCTTGATTTGGTACCAAATCTCAGATAGAAAATTATATCTTTCACAATCGAACGAACAAATCAATGAAATTTCAACAATCTATTTTATTGGTGCGGACAAGCTCAGCAAAGCAGAACGAAATCAAATCAATACATTCAGGTACGTAGTCGAAAGATTTTCTTATAGGCCTAGACAGGTACATTTACATTACAAAAACACTTTTTATTTATATCCCGGTAAAAGTCTTTAATTAAGAAAAAAACAAAATGAATATCCAAACGAAACGGACGGACGTTATTTATTTAGATTGTTAACAAAAAGTAGTGAAGATCTACTTCATTACAAATTTCTTAAGGATGTTGAAGCGTATTTAGAATAACTTTCAGAAGAAATGTGTCCATTGAAAAGCAATTCTTGCTAAATTCAAAGCTTAATTTTATAAAAGAAAGAGGGTGCTACCCCACACTGATAACTTTTTTGGAGGCGAGTTTCTTTTCGTGGTTTGTAAAGTGGTAATTTTTGCGGAGTTTTGTTCTTCTCAATTGTTTACCACTTCTGACAACCCATTTTGCCGTCGTTAAACCGCATTTTATACCGGTTTTTAGCTTAATTTTTAGTGTGAAGTCATGCTGTTCTGATCATTGCACATCCATCGGCCCATGTTGTGACTGAGTTACATCGACTCTTAATGTTGTTTCTATACCCTTGGATATTGTGCAAATAACTGCTTACTAAATTTTAACTTGTGTTTGTTTTTGTCCCAATGCATCGTTAGTTTCGGCCTAATTCAAAGACTTCTTTTATTTTCCCCATTTTTTTCGCGCCTAAGGATTTTTCACGACCAGTTTTCATCCTTACACGTTATACACAATCAGATTTATTGACACACACAATTTTGAGTCCAACTGACCCATGCAACTCATAATTTATTAACATTTTTGCTTTTGAACCTATTCAGATGAGCCAAAAAATATGCTTGATTTTATGACTAGATTTGGTCTAGTTACCGTGTGAGAAGAACGGTGGGCCCTAGGACATTTTTTTTTCCTAAACTAAGCGCATAAAGATGTTCTCTCGTTACATATATAAAAAAGATGTGCCATTGCATTAAATACCAAGACATGCTAAAAGTAAGATGAACAGTGTATGTAGTACATAAATTTCTATTTATAAAATATTTTCTTAGCCATTATAGATATGCTAGGTTTGTGTCCAAATAAGTACTAAAAATGGAAAATTAGTACTTTTAATCACGACAAACAACTCCATCTGTCGATAAAATAACTCCATCTGATTCGAAAATAAACAAAAAAAAAAAAAAACGCCGAAATTTCTCGTAAATTATACCAGGAAAAAATCTCCAAATTTCTTATTTTTTGTTTTAGTTGATTTTAAAGTGTTCACTTAAATGCAAATGTAATCCAAAAAATAAATTGTTAAAAGAAAAAAAAAATATATGCAAATCATTGCTTTGTTTTCTTTTTCTGAAAATTATGTGTTCAAATGACATTAAGGCTAATATTCTTATTCAGGCTCTAAACAACCTAAATACGCGTTTAGCTTATACAACCTCTATTAAACGTTGCAAAAATTTTATAAATAACTATTTTCTGTTTAAAGACATTATAAAGAGTACATAATGCTATACACTATCTCTGATGAGTTTATAAATAGGGCTGTTATTAAAATATAATAATGAGTAGATATTGAGTATTAGTTTTTTATGAGTAACATTCAGCCCAAAAAGGTTGAATTTTCAAAGGTTGAAAATTACCACGTTTGAAAGTGCAATGCGGCAAAGCTTATTGCTAATGGCAACCTTGTCATTCAAATATTTGAAAAGAACACTTCAAAATCTATTATAGAAGTGCCAATTAAAAAAATATCTGCAAAATTTCCTTGATAATCCTCTTTTTCACCTAAAACGGATATACCAGTCTGATTAGGAAAGGATTTTTTAAAACTTTTATGTTGCATTACATCACTTTTATGTTAGAAAAGAAAAATCGATTCATTTGAAATATTAAAATAAATCACATTCCCATTGTACTATTTTATAACACTCTGGAGGATTAAAAGAAAAAATTTCTCAAGTACTACTTATACCTACCTATTACATAACAAAAAACATGTCTAGGTGATTTATATTAAACTTATGTTAAACTTTGTATTTTCTCTCAAAAATACTTATAATAATGTATGTACATTTGCAGACAAGCCATAACATATTCAAACCACATAATTGACTATACGGTGTTGTTATTTTATACAAAAAAAAAAAAGACTTTTTTTAAGCCTCAAAAGTTCAATTAGCAATCTTAATTAACAGATTTTCAACTTTCAGGCCATTGACAGTCCTTGAATAAATTTAAAACAAAACCAAAAAATATTATATCAAATATTCCCAGTTATTATACATAATTGATTAATTTCGGTGAATTCAAATACTCGAACTGGTATATAGCACTCTTTGGTTTGCAATGAGTAATGTTTTTTTTTTTTGTGTTGCTTCATAACTAACTGAATTGCATGTCCTTTTCAAGCATGTTTCACGTATCTACTCAATAAAGGTTATTTACAAACTGACAAAGGCGAATTTATTAAAACTAACAGAGGCGGATTTAGTAAACGTTTTTTTTATGTTTCCATATAAAAATGAGATGATTTTTCTCTCAAATTAATCGGATTTCTTTTAAATTTGCACAAAAAACTAAAAGAAGGTTTGTCCGCTTTATTAAGACGGAAGTCAGTTAGGCAAGACAACATGCAGAAATTGTCTTGTTTAAATACAGAAACCCCTTTTTTCACCGTTTATCTATAGGTAGAATATTCTTGAGTCGATTTTGAATCCTTTAAACCGATTGCAATTTACTTAATTTAATAATGCAAAGAACTAACAATTTCTAAATATTTCTTTGCGAATCTGCTTTTTTCAAAACTCATGATTTCTTAAAAAAGGCGTTTTTAACGACGCACAATGGGCCCAAAGGACCATTTCCGTCTCAAAAATGGTTTTTATGAAATTTTAATTTTTGGTAATTTCTTTACGGAAATGAATCAAGGGAAAGTCAATCTATATGTTTTCATTAAAAATTGATTTTTAAAATGAGTTCCTCTATTACAAAGTTGTATCTGAAGTCTCCACTTGAAAATACTTTGTTTGAGTAACAAAATAAACCAAATCTTCACGATACGTTTTCAAAACTATATTTGAATAAATTATATAAGTGTTGTATGTCGTTGGAAAGCTTATTTTAACTGCTATTTATATTATTTATATTTTTAAAAATATATTTTTAATTAATATTATTTTTTTCACACAATAAGCTTTTATTTGCAGTTTTTTAATTTCGAATTGAGTCTTCCGCTGTCTACTTTTTTTCACAAATTTTGTTCTTTGGTTTATGTACTAAAAGATACAAAAAGAATTGGCTGCTTTTATCTGCTTTTCTTTGATAGAGAACGATATATCTGTCGAAAGACATAGTACAAAAAAACGTATTTTAATGCATCCTGACCTGTTTCAATACATATCTTGAGTTCTATTGATCGCACTGTCAAGATTGATGTCTTCAGGCCTTGGGGAAATGACAGAGCAACAGTCCTTATATTCAGAATGTGATTTTGTGTTATTTTAGCCTACTCACATTAATTGGAAAACTCGCGATATTTAACCTCTCAGAAACCATATAAAGCCGCGATTTAAAGCTGCCAGACTTTTGAATTTGTTATTAGAACGCATAAGGCTATAAAACTGCATTCTCACACCTTGGTTATACGCTATACCTCAACTCCCAAAATTTGCTGTGGGCTCTTAGACTTAGTATATGCACCCGAAATTGAAGATATTTGTATTTTGAACAATTCAGTCATTGTACTATTAGAAAAAGTCTAAGGTAGCAGAAAAATGTTAGAATTTAATATTGTAATTGTTGAAAAAAATTTCATCTATGGAAAAAGTTAGATAGAGATTTTATTTACTGATTTTGATTTTACTCGAAGATTTTCAAAAGAGCCGTTTAAAGTATTTAATTAAGAAGGATTTTCGTGAAAATTGACAACCATTTTTTTTTTTGTGATTTCTTTTTTTTTGCTCTTTTCTCAAAAGCGTAGTTTTTCTACTATTTCACTTTGCCTTACAAACGACTTTATTTAAAATGAGTATAATCAATATTTTTCTTATAATTTTTCAATGAAATAGCTTTAATTTCAAATAACGTAACACAAACAAACTACATTGAAATGTATTTTTTCTTTATTTTATACTCATAAAAATAATTAAGTAATTTTAAGACACGAAGGGAAGGCCTTTATAAAATTAAGAAACCAGTTTTATCTTATTTTGCAAAATTTGAGAAAATAATCTTTTAAGATACAAAAGTTACAGATTTTTGAGACGTTCTAGCCTAGTCAAAATCGTAGTTTTTTAGCTTTGAATTAACGTTTAATACTTAAATAAAAATATTAGCTAAAAAAACAGTGTGTCAAATAATTTATTAAACATTTCAGGTAATATATTCCTAATTTGAGTTAATTATTTTAAGACGCGAAGAAATGACAGATTTTTGGAACGCCATAGTCGAGCCAAAATTGTACTTTTTGAACTTTGTCTAGCTTTTCAAAGCTCAAAATTTGTGATACATTAAAGATTATATGTTCCAAATTTGGTTTAATTATTTCAGGAGACAAAAAAGTTACAGATATTTTTAAATACACAAATCAAGCGAAAATCGTACTTTTTGAACTTTGACTAATTTTTAAAAGCTTAAAAATAATTTTAATTTAAAAAAAAAGTAAGTTGAATGATTCGTTATAATATCAAAGGCATTATGTCCCAAATTTGAAGCAATTATCACAAAAGACAACAAAGTTACAGATTTTTGAGACGCCTAAGGCCATATGGGCCGACTGTGCGCCGGCACCTCGTAGAGGTGTCGGGTAGAACTTTTTAAACTAAAAATTTAAATAGTATATTACTAAGGGGATCTACGAACTTAATTTTTACCAACAAATTTTTTTTCACAAACCTGAAAATTTTGACCGTTACTTATGAAGTTTAGTGTTATTTATCAGAATTTTGAATAAAAAAAAAAAAATAAAAATAATCGAGCTGCAAAATCAAAGTTTAAGCATTTATTTTTGAGCTAACTTTTTCAACAATATATTGAATATTTTAAAAAGTGCCTTTGTTTTCAAAAAAAAAACAACTACTGGAGAATGAAAACAAAATTAAAAAGTTATTCTTTCAAAGTCTCTTTTAAATGTAAAATTCAAAAAAAAAAATTGACTGGGTGGACCCAGGGTTCGAACCTCGGTCATGAAATTTTGGAGCAAATTTGAAAAAAAAAGTGGAGCAAATGCAAAATTTCCGGAGTAAATTTGAAACAAAAAAAAAATCTTTCCCTTTTTGGAACTTTTTTTAATAAAAAATAATTAAGTCTTAAATTAATGTCAATTCAATTCATAAAAAAGAACTATTTTGTGATAAATTCACCTTGGGCCAATTTATATTGTTTTATTAGACTCATTAAAGCAAGTGGTGTTAGTTCAGGAAACAATTTTTCTGTGTGGAAAAAGTGGAGTAAATCCTGAAAAATCGGAGCGTTGGAGTAGATTATTTTTTTCCCTCAAAAGTGGAGCAAATTTGCTCCGATCAGAGCAAGGTTTTAACCCTGGGTGGACCTACAAAATTAAACTTTGCGTCAAAAATTACAATTTTTGACATAAAAAAATAATAATTTTCTTATTTTCAGTTTTATTTTAGTGAAATTTTGAAAAACAAAAAAAAAAACTGTTGAAGCTATAAAAATAAAGTTTGTGAATTTTGAAATCATTTAAAAAGCCAAAAATTTGGATGTCAGCCAAATCATTTCAAATTTTGTCTCCTAACTTCTGTATCATTTTAGCGGAAAATTCAATAGTTCAAAAACCATGTGAGTTACAAATTTTTGGTTTGCGTAACAAATGAGTAATTAATTATCTACAATTACTGAGGTACATTCTTTTTATTCTGCCACAAAGTGTCCGCCAAAATAAGGGACGTGAAGATATACTCTCTCAATTAGTGATCACCAAATCCAGCAATGAAAATGCTTAAAGACATGCCAAGTAAAGTTGCGATGGCTTTATTTATAAATTATTCAATAGCCATTCAATTGCCGGTAATATGGTTACTGGTTGATAATTACTGTAAATCGATACTTTTAAGAGTAACTTAAAGGCAAATATCGTATCACCAACAAAGTTCAAAGGTTTTAACGGAACTTTATACAGCACTTTGGTTTTTTTTTTTTTAATGTATCTATAGTTGATTGATGGTAGTGTTGTGGCAGCTTTATAGTTCAAATGCGGGCATATTTAATGTGTCAACATAGAAATAAGTTATTAATAATATTACTACATATTTGAAGAAGAGTCTTTGTGTAAAAGGTTTGTGCGGAATCTTATAAATGATTGAAACATTCTCAAAGTCATTAAATGCATAGCGTGTGTTCAGTGGCGTACGTTGAGTCACCGGGGCCCCGGGGCAAGACTAAATTTTGGGGCCCCTTTGATATTTGGGGGCCCCTTTGATATTTGGGGGCCCCTTAGATACAAAAAGTACGTATAAACCATACATTTTTTTTTTGTATGGCTTATTTATTTTTAGGTTTATTTTTATATTTTAATATGTTCGTAATGCACTTTGCTATACTTACTTAAAATTCCTATCAAAAAAGTAGTAAATACTTGTACTAGGGGCCCCCAAAATTCAATATTTAGAGACCACTAAAATAAAAATTTGTTTAGCTTAGAATTGATAGTTCTTGGGGCCTCTGTTCTGAAGTAATATGTACATGTACACATTTGATTTTCCATCATCAAACATAGTTTATTTCTTTTGGGGCCCCTGAAAAATTATTTTTGGGGCCTCAAAATTAAGTGCTTAGAGGCCCCTAAAATATAATTTATTTTTTTTGGAGCCAAGAATTAATAGGTATTGGGGCCTATGTTCTGGAGTAATATTCGGAATGCCACCAATAACGTAATGTTTTTATTTTGGGCCCTGATGTATTTATGTTGGGGCCCCTGAATTGATATTTAATTTTCCATTTGATTGTTTTGAACCACTGAAGTAATAGCTTTAGAGGATCCTCAAATAATATTTGTCATGCCATCAGAAAATTTGATGAATAATTTTGGGCTCCTTAGTTATAGATTTTGGGGCCCCCAAATTAATATTTGATTGCCTCTCAACTAACGGGGTTCCTGAAAAAATATTTTTTGGAACCCTTTATATAATATTTTTGGAGCCCCGAAGTCATATTTTTTGGGGCTCCTAAAGTAATATTTAGTAATCCATCAACAAATGTAATTTATTTTAAGAAAACAATTTTTTTTATTTAATTTTTTTTGACGCCCTGAAGTAAAGGCTTTTGGGGCCCCTGGCCTGAAACTGTTTTTTGCTTTTTTGAGGCCCCTAATGTATTATTTGTGGTTGCAAAGATTTTTCAAGTAATATTTTTTGGGGCCCTGAGATAAAATTATAATTTTTCTTTTAAAAAAGCAGTTTATTTTTTTGGGGCCCCTGGGGTAACCTTTTTATTAAATCAATATATATCGAGTGGCTACCAATGACCAATGATACTGAATGACATAATTTGTCTCCCTTGTATCCGAAGTGATTCAAATACATTTTAATTTACTTCGTAACTCAATTTCTGCTAACAGTTTCCTTCTCTGCATTTTCTCCAAAGGGGGCCCTTGGGTCGGTTGGGGGCCCCGGGGCGCCGCCCCACTTGCCCCAAGGGAGTGTACGCCCCTGCGTGTGTTAAATTTTATTGCGATTTATGCATTTTATTCAAATTTTTCACACCTTTCGTTTCTATTAGACATTAAATAAGACTAGTCCCTAAATTGAACGTGCAAAACTGACATCACACAATAAAATGCAATATCTATTCATTAAGACCATAAAAGATAAACGTCGTCATGAATGGATATAATGTCATTGTCCTTAATGACTTAATGGTAGAATTTGTTTGAAGGAAACCCAAAAAATTCATTAAACTTACACTCACTAATGTGACATATGAGCAGAGCAAATGTGAGAACGAAAAAACAAATCTAGGTTATTTTTGTTATAGTTTCACGTCTCTTACGTGGCGAAAGGCTCGACAGAAATGATTGGATCATTGCCTTAAGTGAAGAGCTCTTAGAATACCTAACCTAACCTACATGTGTGTTCGTATATACACAACTAAAGGTTTAAAGCATTTTTTTTTTGTCTTCGAAAGAGCCGTATAAACGATTACACGTAAAAATACAAAACGATTGCAATGTAAACGAAATTCAAGTGGTGGAAGTAATGTGTCTTTTGTACTTTTTCTGTAAAGTTACAGACAAAGATACTTTATGAAAAAAAAGCATAGGAGTCACAACAAAACAACATTTCCTAATTGGAATAACGACATAGCTTAAATTCTCATTTTTCTTCAAAAAAGAAAACATAGAAACAAAGAGAAAAAACGTATCTCTCAATTTCTATGAAGAAGGTGCTCGTAAGAATAATACATAGGTCAAGTCCACCTAGTTTAAAAGTGTTTTCATGTGGTTGAGTGTCAGACGCACTTTTTATTTATTTATGATTTTGTCCACTTGTAATTTTTGAAGAAGCAAAAGATACTATTTTAACTCAGCAAAAAAATGATGAATTTCATACAAAACATACAACCCAATCGTTTGTTGAATGGATTGGATATCCAATGGATATACTATTTGTTTTTTACACAAATGTTCAATTCTTGGTTGAAAATGGTTTAAAATCTTGTGTCAGCCAATTTTCAACCGATTTTCATTAAAAAAACGTGTTTTTGAAAATAATATAAAAATAATAATATAAATATTGTTTATATTTATAAGAATTATTAAAATTGAAATGTTCTAGTTCAATTATATGCCTATTAGCGTTTTTTTTTTTTTCAATTCTTGAGTTAATAAAGTCTTGGTGAGTTACCATACATTTTAATTCTTGGGACTATTTGTGACGTGAAAAAAATAAATTAAATAATTATGAAACACCTCGTTAATAGCGTTTACTAAGGTATCGATTACAGAAATGCGTTTTTTATTTCGTAAAAGTAAAAGTTTAAACTTAAAAACATGATGTATTGAAATTTTCAAAACTCGAAAATATTTCATGAACTTTTTTTAATTTTATACTCGTAATAGCCGACCCAATTAGGTACATAGGTATTTTTTTGAAAAAAAAGCAAATATTTTTTTAATCAAAAAGTTATTATTATTTTGCTTTAATCAAAAATCAAGCTTACTTGAATAACACGTAGGTATGCTCTTGCCTTAATTTGTAAAAAGTTGATAGGAATTTTTAAGCCTTTTAATAATTCATAAAAGAATTTTGTAGGAAATTAAAAATAAGAAACTTAAAAAATTAATATAAAATTTGGTTAAAAGTTACAAAAACATCTCTTTAAATAGTTTTGACTTAAAAACAAAGTATGCCATTTAATTTCTTGTAAAAAAAGCAAGGAATTTTAAGAATTTTTTTTTTTGAAAACGAAAAAATGAAAAATATTGATATACTACTAAAAGGGAAATAATAATGTGTAATCGACACACATATAAAACCAAAGTTTCAATGCAATTCATTAATTTTTATTATTTTGATTATTTTCTTAATTTTAAGATTAGAGTTACTCAAACGATTTTGTAAAAAAAAAAATTTATTGAAAACGGTCGTGCCGCTTAGGAAAAATTCTTATACCGTTATCAGTCCAACCAATATTTTTTTATTTTATGGTTCCAAGGGAATCATCGAACTTATCCTAAAATATAATAAAAAAAAAGGGAAACAACAACTTATTCAGGTATAAGTAGCTTTAAAACTTCTAATCATATCCCCTACCAGGATAAAGTTGGTAGTTTTCTTAGGATTTTTAAATGAAAATCCTGATTGCAACTTTTCTTCACGTACAATACACAGACACACAGAGATCGTACGAACTTCGTGTCCTTCATATTAAATAATTCCAATGTTTATGCAAAACAAAAAAAGAAGACAAAGAAAATAAAAACAAATGATGTGCAAAAAGTTGTGGTATAAGCAAGGAAAAAATAAATTCGTGAGATGCCCACAAGCAGAAAAAACTATATAAACCATGGATAGGCATAGGCCAACCCCATCTTTAGCCCCTGGGCTCTGAACATACTTTTTTATTGAATATATTTTCTTTGTAGGTACTTTCTTTTTCCCTTTTTATCACTTGTATACACCCCAGAGATATCAATTTAGAAGAAGAGCTATTTTGAATGTCAACCTACTATTTTGATAAACTTTTCGAGATAGTCAACATTTAAAAATGAATTTAGTGGGTTTTTTTAATGTTAAGGTTATATTCAAATTATAGTACATTGGTATTTAAAAATGATAAATAAAACATGAAAGAACAATATTTCTGGATACTTGAAATTTAAACTAACATACGAATTTATCTCGTTGAAAATCTACAATATTAAGTCATGCCTACAATATTTTAGTCGTGTTCGTGTTATGACAAATGAAACTAAAACAATCCCTGAGGGTGTAAATAGTTTTTAATTTTATGATGAAAAACCATCTATTATACATTAAACTGTTATGAAATTAAAAAGCTAAAGGGAAAACAAACTTTTAAACTTCGAAACCACTTACACTGAGAGAAAAAATGCAACGTAAAATGTAATATATGCAACGTTGATTTAATGTTGACAAAAACTAAGATGAAACATCTTTAAATTAAAATTGAAACTACGTAAGAAATTTTTTACTTGCGATATATGTAGGTACTATATATCAAGTTATGCATTCGTACAAAAAAAAAGTTGAGATAACATTTTTCCATGATATTACGATGGTAGAGAATGCCAAAAAAAGTGGGTCCCGGAAGTCCGTCTGTCTGTCTGTATAAGGACCTACAGCCTAAACGGATGGACCAATTGACTTCAAACTTGGTATGTACCATTTTTTGGCGACTCTCCAGAGGGGTTTTTGGAACTAATTTTTTTGCACCAAAAATAACGGTACTTGTCATATACCGATTTTAGTAAAATTGAAATTGATCAAAAACGGCTCCAACGATTTTGTTTAAAAAATCTTTTAATGAACAATTTTTTTTTTAGAAAATCATTATTAACGGTACCTGCCATAGAACCGTTTTTTTTTAAATCCGATATTCTCCGAAACGGACTATGCGATTTCAACGAAACTTTTTGTGAAGAAGCACTTATATAATTCAAATATAAGCCAAAAATAAAATTTCGAAAAAAATAATTTTTGGATTTTCAAAAAAAATTTTGAATTTTTTTTTTTTTGAAAAATCAAATTTTTTTTGAAATTTTGTGTGTAGTTGTTGATTAGTGATTTCTACAACATATCATACCAATTTTATTTTAAAACTTTTTTTCCAAAATGTTATTTATAAAAAATTAATTTTTAAAAAAACGGCTCTAACGATTTTGAAATTTTTTTTCTAACAATGCATCTTAATATATCAATCAAAACTGCATACTTGTTTTGTAGGGCAATTCGATTTCAGATTTTGTTTTATTTAAAAAAAAGCTCGATCCCCAGTGGCTGCCAATTTTTTTCTTTTTTACTTGTGATATAGAAACTATAGGGCAAATTTAGGATTCGGAAAAAAAATCGAACTCGAGATAACAATTTTACATGACATTACGATGATGGAGAATGCAATTCTGTCTGTCTGCCCGTCTGTAAGAACGTCAAGCTAAGCCTTAACTACTGAAGCTATTCTCTTCGAACTTGGTAGTTAACAGTTTTAGGTGATTCCCTAGAGGACAAATTAAAATTTTTTTTAGGACCAAAACTAACGGTACCTGTCATATAACGGAAATAGAAAAGTTAACTTTTTTCAAAAACGGCTTTTGATTAAAAATTTTGTGTGTAGTATTACACATAAGAGCCAAATTTTCCATTTTAAAATTGTACATTAGGGTGGTTCGATTTTATTTTTTATTTATTTTCGAATTCGAGCATTTTAAAACGTTGTCCTTTTAATAAATATTTGTGTTTACCAATCTCTGTTTTTCCCAATTCAATTTAAAGTTAAAAAATGCTTTTCTTAATAATTCAGAATGCTTGGGGCGGAATCGAACGAAATTATTTAACAATTTTAAGTATACACAGTTTTAACCGTTTATGACGGGACAACTTTCTAGCAATAACCGAATTCGAAAATAAAAAAAAAAAAAAAAACACAATTAAAATCGAGCTACCCTAATTACATGTCTATTTCCTACAAAAGGTTTTATGACAGTATTTTCTATAAGAGCGATCAGTTAAAAGTAATTGCGACTTTAAGATCGGTCATATTTTAAAAACATTGGATTTTGTATTCGCATTCTTTGAGTCGCAATAACTTTGAACTGATCGTGTCGGAAATTCATTGATGCAACTTTTCATAGAGAATGCTTCTATATTTTGATGTAGGTACTGGTACATATATAAAATTTTTCTTTTTAAATGTCTTCTAAAAGGCATCAAGTCACACTCCGGAGTAGAAAATAAATACACCGAAAAAAAAATTTGATAATAACAGCTATCAAATTAACATTTTTCAGTGAGAAAGTCGTCCAACAATTAAAATATCAATTTTGATATTTTATCATATCATTTTGACATTTTTTAATTTCAGGTGGGATAGTGAAAATTTCACTTTGACAATTAAAATATCATTTTAACATTTTTTTAAGTTAAAGTGGATAGTGAAAATTTCACTTTTACAATTAAAATATCAATGTTGACTCGATTTTACGTTTTAGTTTATTATAATGAAACCTATTTCTTTCCTTTTCATTTTAATGAAACCTATTTCTTTCCTTTTCATTTTTATTATTTTTATTATTTTAAGAATTTTCTTTCTTTTTTCAAAACAATTCTGAAAGGGAATATTCTTTACAAAATAATGGTGATATTATTTTTCCTATTATAGGTGATATAATTGTTTTGTTACTTTCTCCCAAACTATGTGAAGTAAAATTTTAGTGCCGATCAAATTTTCTCAGTAAATCATATATTTTACTTCGAAAAAACACAAAGCGCCTTTAAATTAGTACACATTAAAAATTTTTTATTTAATTTTTTTCAATAATTTGGAATGAGAAATTGATATGAAAAAATGATAATAAAATATCAAAAAAAATTTCCAAAATGTGACATTTAAATATCATCCTGATAATAAAAATGTTGTTTTAACATTTTAAATATCATAAAACACATTTTATAGAGCATTTTTGGCTGATATTTAAAAAATGTTAATTTGATATTTAAAAAATGTTAAATTGATATTGGTTTTTTTTTTCGGTGTACGGTTGTTGTTGGTACTAAAACAACTCAAAAACGTTTGTTTGGAAGCCAAAATTGGATTTAAGTAAAATAAAAACATACAAAATATTTTATTTGGTTTTCCTCCAATTGTTTCCTCTAATATTTTAATATTGTTTGCAAAAAATTCCAGAAATAGCTAAAAAATATTAAAACCGATCGAGCGAGAAAGGAAGCATATACCTGATAATATCATGCTGTGTGATTTTCATTTCCAAATAAGCTAACATCCTTATTCTTTTTCAGATTTAGTTGTTGGCTTTTGCCAACTAAAAATAATATTTCCAAAAGTATTTATAACTTTCTTTGATTTCATGACTCATACAATCTAAATAAAGATTTCCAAATAAATACATAAATGACTTATAAAAAGAACAATTCTGAAAAACTGCTCAAGGTCAAAATTGAAATTAAATCTGATATATCACCCATACATGACATAGATTGATTTTGATAACAAATTGATTGAATAATGTTTTTTGTCAGATTTGCTGATTGCACACCTACACACAATTTCACACTTCCATCGAATACCTACTTAATCATTTTTTTTTTTTTTTTTGTCCAAAGAAAAATCTTTGATTCTATGAAAACCTATTTTCTATCAAAATAGGTAAGCCTGCCTATTATATTGAGTTGTTCTCTGTTACAGATATTATGATATTAAGTTACTGATGTGCTCCGTTTGGAAAAAGGTATCCATTAATGTGATATCGATTATAGCTAGTTTGTAGATAGGTAAATTTTGATAAAAATAATTAAGATAAAAATGACTTCACAGTTACGTTTCTATTTCAAGTAAGCGAAAGCAGTTTATAGGCTATTGATTATGTCATTTAGAAAGGAACTAAGACGTTCACGGGTTTTTATTGCAGGAATCGTTCAATGGGTTATAAGAGAACATAAAACCGCGGAGTGCTATTAAATGAGAGGGTGGAAACTGAAGATAAGGGTGTAAAAGCCCCCTTTTTGTTTTTTTCAATATATCTCGAAAACCGAGCAAAATTTTAATATATTGCTCTCATAACTTTTTGTAGAGAATTGAATTTCCTATTAGAATAATGTTTTTTAAAAATTGAAAAAAAAAAAAATTTCCATACCAAAATAGTTGAAACAATCATAAAAAAAATATCAAAAAATCGATTTTTTGAGTTTTTTTGCTTTTTTAGTTGTACATTTTTTTTGGGTTGAGATAGACATAAACATTGCTCCAAAGAAAAAAAGAAGATTAAATTTCCTTCAAAATGCTGTACTCACTAAATTTTTTTTATTGAAAATTAACCGAAGTATGGCCATTTTCGCATTCAAAAAATGAAAAAAGCTTGAATTCGAAAAAAAAATTTTATCATTGCTTACAATTTTGGCCTATTTATTTAAATTTACACTTTAATTACTCAAAAAACGTAAGATTTATCAATGTTACATGAAATCTTACTGAGTAAATTTGAATAAATAGGCCAAAATTGTAAACAATGATAAACATATTTTTTCGAATTCAAGCTTTTTTCATTTTTTGAATTTTAAGAGAACATGTTCCATAGTATACTAATGTAAATGTTTTTTTTACACCATCAGAAAATAGACATTTTAACGAACGAAATGCCCACCGACTTTTTGAAAAAAAAACTGATATTTTGACACGCAAATTTTCGATTGAAAATTAGGGTGTTTTTTTGGTATTAAGTCAAAATAAGGTGAACAAATTAATATTTTAAATCAAATAAATTACAGTGTATTTGAGACATAATAAGGTAAGTTTTCACCAAATTTCGTAGAAAATTTTTGTTTTTGAAAAAGATAAAAATAAAAAACCAAAACTCGGTTTTTTGAATTTTTCACATAAATTTTGAGGTTATGTGAAAAAATTGTTGATACAAAAGTTGTAGATCTTTTTATTACCTACAACTTTGCCATAAAACTTTTTTCTATAGGATTTCTAGTTTTGCCGGAAATCGAGATATACCATTTTTATCATTAAAAACTCAACCGACCTACTTCCCGAACTTGGTTCGCCCGTAATTTATTTTTAATTTTATTTTTATCATATTCACCTCCTTTTCCAATGGGTTTCATCCTACTATGATTTTTTTTGGTTTCAAAAATTATCGACCCTGGTCTAATTGAACGATTCCTGCAATAAAAACCCGTGAACGTCATAGTTCCTTATTGCCCTGTTTTTTTCGACATAATCAATTAAGGATTTTCTTGAGTAAAATTGAAATTTGTATTTCATGAATTTCACACTGAAATCGTTTTTTATTTAGGAACTTATTAAAAAAAAAAAAATGTTTCGGACACTTTAATAAATTTTCGGTCCAATAGTCTGTTTTCACTATCAAATCGTATAGAAAATAAATTTAATTTAAAATTTGAACTGACCTAATTTGCAAAATTATCTCACTTGGGATGTAGTGAAAATAGACTATTAATTTCCCCAATCTCAATTTCATATAAAAATTTTAATCTCAAACCCGATATGACTATTAAAAAAAAAAATAATGATGATGTACATATTCATATTATCCAACATTTTAACAATGCATTTTGGTTTCTGGCATGAAAAAGGATGCACCAAATCACACAACAATGTCAAGGACTCCATATATTAAAGATACTGTATATATCTTACAAATATCTATGAAAATGAACAATGATACTTTGAAGAAAATGAAACAATGTGTATGTATGTTCTAGAAAAAAAAAAAAAAACAGATCCTTGAAGCTTGAGATAGGGAGTTCATCTTGAATTATCTTGTGATTTAATGTCAACAAGATAAATGGTTTCCTTCAAAGAGTTAAATATATGTTTTTCTCTGGGTGTGTCCAATAAATCCAAAATTGGTATGAGTACACTTTTGATTCATTAGGTACCTATTCTTTTTATTCTTGTGATAAATCATATTTCGACAAAATCTTACAGAGATATTTTGGTATTGAATTCAAATTGTTTTAACATTCACTTTTCAGCTTGAATATGAATATGGCCATGGTTAAACAAAAAACATCTGCGAAATATTTGTTTTCTAAAAATTCAAGACAAGATAGCTTTGAAAATGAAAGCTAAATGCTAATGGAAAACTTCGAACTTACACAACAATTCAGAGCATGAATTGCACGAGTGTAAAAATGTTAGGACAATTTGTATTCCTCTTTTTATCATTCTCCACAGGGTTTCAAAGAATTGTTTTCTTAAGAGATGAAATGGAAATTTCCATTTTTTTTAAAAGTAATTGCAAAATGACTGACATAGATTTAAAGCCAACCTTTACCTTTCAAGACATTTGATTGTTTTTTTAGAGTTAAAGTACATTATTTAAAAAACAATCAGAATTAAAAAAAAAATAAAACTGTTTTGGTTGACTGATTTAAGTTGTCGCGAAAAGATAAATACAAAAATACGAATCTCACAATTATAAGAAATTCATAGTTTATGTACATTAGGGTGGGTAAAAAAAAAATCGAAATTCTCTTTTTTGGTACTCCGAAAAATCGATTGCTAGATACCTCTTGAATATACACAACAAATATGAGCCCTTAATATTAATGAGAAGGTCCTCCGCTTCTCAATTTTCCATTTTTTTTAAATCGACTTTTTAGTTAATTTTTTTACATATTCTTGTAGGAAATTGAACGTTCTACAAAAAAGGCCTTATAAACTTTTTTCGTTTATCTAACCGTTTGATAGATATTTGAGGTCCAAAAATCGAGAAAATCATTAAAAATTTGTTTTTTGTTCTTAATTTTGTAACAAATTGAAAAATTATAATAATCAAACGCGCAAGACATATTCTTGTAGGAAATAGATTGTTCCACAAAAAAGATCTTAATAACTTTTTTCATTAATTTAACCATTCTAAAGATATTCGAGTTCAAATTAAAAAAAATTATAAAAACATTTTTTACTTCTCTAAATTTTCTTTTTCACTGAAAATTCATTGTTTTCAAATTAGCAAGATATATTCTTGTAGGGGCTTAAACGTTCTAAAAAAATTTATCGGAATCAAATTGATTGCTTTAACCGTTTAAAAGATAATCGTATCCAAATCGCAATGCATACGAGTCATAAGAAAACTACTGAAATCAGTGGGCATTGGTTTGGATACGAATATCTTCTAAACGGTTAAAGCAATCAATTTAATTCCAAGGAATTTTTTATAGAACGTTTAAGCCCTACAAGAATATATGTTGTTAATTTGAAAATAATGAATTTTCAGTGAATAAGAAATTTTTGAAAAGTTAAAAATGTTTTTATAATTTTTTTTAAATTTGACCTCGAATATCTTTAGAATGGTTTGATTCCTGAAAAAAGTTAATAAGACTTTTTTTGTGGAACAATCTATTTCGTACAAGAATATGTCTTGCGCGTTTGATTATTATAATTTTTCAATTTGTAACAAAATTAAGAACAAAAAACAAATTTTTAAAGATTTTCTCGATTTTTGGATCTCAAATATCTATTAAACGGTTAGATAAACGAAAAAAGTTTAAAAAGCCTTTTTTGTAGAGCGTTAAATTTCCTACATGAATATGTAAAAAAATTTGATAAAAAGTCGATCTAAAAAAAAATTATTTTTTTTTAAGCTTGATGTAAAAATGGAAAATTGAGAAGCGGAGGACCTTCCCATTAATATTTAGAGCTCATATTTGGTCTAGAAGTGTCTAGTAATCGATTTTTCGGAGTACCAAATCAAAAAAAAAAAGAATTTTGATTTTTTTTTGATCCACCCTAATGCACATACATATACATATGTAGATATTGTGGAATTTCTCTTAGAAATTTTTGAAAAAATTCGTTTTCAGGATATTCACTAATATTATTTACATATCTATGTAGGTATGTATGTATTTTATGAAAACCTAAAAAAACTCACCACTTAATTCAAGGATTTGAGAATAGTTTTCCTGTCTTCTTTCTTCACTATTCTTCTTATTCTCTTCGGACACACTTACAAACAAAAAATGTATTTAATCTCCATTCATAGATTTTTGTTAACGATTTCCATATTCAAATTAAATTTACCACACAATAACTAGCAAAAAGAAATAAAATACAATTTAAAAATCTCGAACTGAAAACATTGAAATTTATTTTATTTATTAATTTCTGAACATATTTTCAGTGAATACTTAAACTGAAAATAATACTGTATGATGATTAAAAATTGTGTGAGTGAATAGTATGAACAAAAGTTCAGTGATTTTATATCAGACTATCCCTTGAATATGATAGATCAGATTTTTGACAGAATTGAATTGTTGATAAATAAATTATATATATAAATATATATCGTAAGTTTCCAAACCTGAGAACGTACTAAATATTATCCAATATCCACAAAGTTAAAAAAAAAAAAAATATACGAATTTTATTTGCTATGCAGAAATCAAGTGAAGTTCTTAAAAAAAATTTCAAGCTAAAATATATCATTGTAAGGAGTAGGTATTTGTTAGTATCTACCAACGTACATGGTACAATAGTTTGCCTTTGCCTCCTACAAAAAAAAAAAACAAATATTAAAAAAAGAATACAATTCGTTTAGATTCCAAATTCAGCTTTCTTTTCCCATGTTACTTCTCTCTAATAACACTGGTCAACAAAATTTAACTTTTTTTTTGCCACAAGAACCAAAATATACTTTTCTAGTAGTTTTTGAGGTGCTGAATCCGAATCAGAAGTCAGAAAAATTTGATTGGCCTCCGTTTTTGAAATATTACCGTTATAAAATGCTAAAAAAACGTCATTTTGGGTGTTTTCGAGGTTCTCTTTTTTTGTGGGGTAATTCATTATAAACAAATTTGTAACGGTTATTATAAAAACAGATATTCTTCTTTCAAAAACTGTTTAAATTTTCCCGATATCTCTGTTATTGCTCGAGATATCTTAAGTTTCAGTTAATAAGCCAAAGAGAAACTAAATTTAATCTAAAGTTCAAGTTACTGGTCACAGAATTTTTGCCACAGGAACCAAAATATACTTTTCTGAAGGTTTTTGAGTTGCTGAACTCAAATCCGCAATCGGAAATATTCTATTAGCTTGCGTTCTTGAAATATAACCGTTATAAGAAAACTCTTTTTTTGCATTTTATAACGGTAATATTTCAAGAACAAAGGTTAATAGAATTTTTCCGACTGTGGATTCGAGTTCAGCAACCCAAAAACCTTCAGAAAAGTATATTTTGATTCTTGTGGCAAAAAATTTTAATTTGGTTGGCCAGTGTTTTGTTTCTGATTCAAAGACCGCTACTTAAATTTTAAATATCTCGGGCAGTAAAAGAGATATCGGAGAGATTTAAACATTTTTTGAAGGAATAAAACTAGCTCTTATAGGCACCGTTACAAATTTATTCATAATGAATTACTCCACATAAAAACAAAACCTCGAAAACAGCTAAAATTACGTTTTTTGACATTTTCTAACGCTAATATTTCAAAAACGAAGGCCAATAAAATTTTTCTGACTTCAGATTCAGATTCAGCACCCCAAAAACTACTAGAAGAGTATATTTTGGTTCTTGTGGCAAAAACCTTGTTGACCAGTGTAATAGACAATTTATTATAAGTTTGAGGATGATTGCAATTTTTATTCGACAGTTGTTCATTGAATCTCAACAATAAATTCATTATTCAGCGGAAATTAAAAGATAATTCAAATTTGACACATCAAATTCAAAATCATCCATATCCTCCCGCCGGAATTGAAATGATATCCTTAAAGTAGGTAGTTCACGAACGAAAATTCACTAAAAATAAGTGGGAAAACCTTAGATTCATAGCCAAATTACATCACATGTTCTTGGAATTTATTCAAAAACTTTTTTTCATACAGTTCCTAGCTACAAATGGATTACAGCTTTATGAATTGTATTTCTGCAATAGTAAATAAGAAAACGTCTTTTGTCATAATATACAGAGAGAAAAAGATTTGATGCTTTATAATCTAATAAATGAAAATAGACGGAAATTATTTCATTTCCTGAATAATGATGATTGATGAACAAATACTTTCATCAAAAATGTGTATTAAAGAATTCTTGGTAAAAAAAAAATAGTTTCCCAGGATTCGCCATTCTGAATTTTGTGAATTTTATAGGTTAAATCATTTATTTCAAAGATAAAAAAGGTATGGTTAACGATAAAATTTTCAACAACTTTTGGCAAAATGCTTGTATGGAGATATGTAATACATACATATTTAAATGTTCAAATGCCAAAATTGATAAAAAACTGGAGAGTTTTGCTTCTTGATTGGTAAACTTATTTTCATGCAAAATGCATGAGAATATCTACCACATGGATGAACACATTACAATTTTGAACTGTATCTCCTTGATAATTTTTCGAACAAATGAATCTTAATATTGAAAAAAAAATGCCTTCAATGCTTTTCCGAATGGAATATGTGTATTTTATTCATTGTATTCGTGCACAACACTGAATTCATGATATAATAAAATTTGAAGTGTGAACCAGCGATGAATGTCAATTGTACGCAAGATGCGATGGATTCTTGTTCACTTCACCAGAAGTAGGTATGTACTAGATACTATTAGAACAATGCAAAAAAATTACTTGCAGAGTAATGATGAAATTAAGGATTAATGGTATAGATTAGGGTAAAATCGATTCAATCGATACCTACAAGCTGTTGATAAATTATTTAAACTCCAATATTTTATTTGGATCATTTTTGTACATAACCTAACAAACATTGACAAAAATGTCAAAAACTAATTTCTTGGATTTTAATTTTTATCTGCATCAAAAATCGTTGTAAAAATTTGTGAAACTATAGGTACGTTTCTATGTTTCAAATAAATTTAAATTAAGCAAAAGCAAAATATTTTTTTTTTTTAATAAATTTTTTTTTTTAAGGAATTAACTTATTTTTAATAAAAAAAAAGTGAATGAAAAAAATCTTTTTATTTTCAAAAATTTCAATGTAGCATTTTTTGACGTGATAACGTCTTATAAATCGACGAACCATGGCAGCCACCACAAAAAATTGACGCCATTTTCTCCCGTTCCACTCTAGCACTTTCGCAATTAAAAATTAAAAATAAACTATTAGAGATACAAAAATCTTCTATAGCTTATTTGAAAGATAATAACCTAAAGCTTAATCCAAATGGAGGATTTTTAAAAATTCCGTCATTAAATAAGGTAAACAGGGGTAAAACGTAAAGATGAAAGATTCGGGCTAAAATCTAAACGCGAAGTTGTAGAGAGTTGATTTATTTTGCTATAGATAGATGAAAGTAATTTAAGAATAACTGCATTTAAAAGAATTCTAAAAAAATTTGAAACTAAGCTATAACGTTTTGTTTGAACGTTAAACACGTGTTGGGGCTATGACAAAATGATGATTTTTGGTAGGGAAAATTTTTTTTGACAATTCTAAAGGTGCCAGGTGAAAGATGAGGGAAAAAAAACACTCTACGTTTCGAAATATGAATTTTTGAAAAACACCTTGTTTTTTAGGGGTATTTTTGGGTAGTTTTTGATTTTTAGTTTTTTTTTTTGGAGCGTTCAAAAAATCTCAAACTTATAGGACATGTAGATTTTGGCCTTATGCATACATGTGCAAAAAATTGGAATCGTTGAGTGAGTTTTGACTGAATAACGGAAGAAACAAGTTTTTAAAACACATATTTTTTGACCGTTTTTAACCGATTTCATCGTACTTTATTTGTATCTTTTTTTCTTTAATAGATACAGGAACAAAGTACATGGAGTAATGATAAACCATGACCACGCACAGTGAGCTTGAACAAGTTTAAGGTTGACCTAAAATGACGACAAAAACTAAAGATGAGGCTTTGTTCCTGAAGGCCTCAGCAATCATAATCCGTTTTTACCAAAATCGGATTAGCTTCCTTTTTCGAGATACCCCCCGTAAACGTGTTTTTTTCGAGAAAAATTCATATCAACGCAAGGCTCGAGTACGATAACTTAGGCGCCGAGAATTGAAAACTGTTTTTAGTAGAGATATTCAATACAATCATTTTTGGTTTTGGGAGGGAGGGTCTATGTCTCCCCCTTTAGGCGGGAGGGGCAGTTTTCTAAAAAATCAAACAAAAAATTATTAAAAAACAATGGCAACACTTACAGTTAGGAATGATACCTATTTCAAAAGCTAGAATTGTACACTTAATTATAGTTTTTAAACCAAGTTATTTTAAACAGTTGTTTTCGAAATACGATTTCAAAGTCAACAATTGTGATAAAGAAGTTTAAAAAAAAATACATTGAATACTATTTTTGTCAAGACTTTGGGTTTCATTACGGGATAAATTGATAAAATAAACTACCTCAATAAATTGCTTATCAAATACTGAAAACCATATGTTTCTATGCCTTCTAGTTTTTGAGAAAATTGGAAAATAGGAAAACTACTTTCTTTATCAGATTTTTATTTTCTTGGCTATTTTGCTTTGCCATTATCAAAAATCTAAAATTAAAAAGTACTGTGCTTAGGGCCGGTTTGTTCACACTCGATTATCTTTTTATCAATAATTTTTCTATGGAATAATCCTTGATTAAAATATAATCTACTGTGAACAAACTGGGGCTTAATCTACTTCGATTTCATGAATTTGTTTTATTTCCATTTAAAATTGGATCTTAAAAATAAAATTTTTTAGTACCAGTGTGGTACCACAACGCTCATTAGTAAGCCTGATAAAGAAAGTAGTTTTCCTATTTTTAAATTTTCTCAAAAACAAGAAGGCATAGAAACATATGGTTTTCAGTATTTGATAAGCAATTTATTGAGGTAGTTTATTTTATCAATTTATCCCGTAATGAAACCCAAAGTCTTGACAAAAATAGTATTCAATGTATTTTTTTTTAAACTTCTTTATCACAATTGTTGACTTTGAAATCGTATTTCGAAAACAACTGTTTAAAATAACTTGGTTTAAAAACTATAATTAAGTGTACAATTCTAGCTTTTGAAATAGGTATCATTCCTAACTGTAAGTGTTGCCATTGTTTTTTAATAATTTTTTGTTTGATTTTTTAGAAAACTGCCCCTCCCGCCTAAAGGGGGAGACATAGACCCTCCCTCCCAAAACCAAAAATGATTGTATTGAATATCTCTACTAAAAACAGTTTTCAATTCTCGGCGCCTAAGTTATCGTACTCGAGCCTTGCGTTGATATGAATTTTTCTCGAAAAAAACACGTTTACGGGAGGTATCTCGAAAAAGGAAGCTAATCCGATTTTGGTAAAAACGGATTATGATTGCTGAGGCCTTCAGGAACAAAGCCTCATCTTTAGTTTTTGTCGTCATTTTAGGTCAACCTTAAACTTGTTCAGGCTCACTGTGCACGACTAAATGTGTGCAAAGTTTCAATCATTTTCGTAAACACAATTTTGAGATAAAGCATAAAGGTGAAATATAATTTTAGAATTCAATAGGTTAAAACTTTTGACAAAGAGCAGATAGAAATTTTATTAAACTTTTATGAGCCTCCTGATACAATTACCTTTCATTTATTATATCACACAATACGGTAGACTAACTACAAGCTACAATATGTTAAATCAAGAAACTTGCGAAAAACCTGAAAACACCTGTGGAGATCTGTTGCCCCCCGAACAGCCACCAGTGTGAGAAGTACCGTAATCTCAGTCTGGAAATTCGACATGGTTGACTTTAAAAAATTCTAACTTCTCTTGTAGGCATCTTTGAATTGAGATTGATACGTCATATGAAAGGTGAAATAATAAGCTTTCACATGGTATAAAATTGTTTATAGGTTGTCAAACAAAAAAATTGATTCCATAGCGTGAGAACATAAAAATAAGTGTTTTTTTTTTTGCTTTTTTTAATGAAATTTGATCGAGTTAAAAAAATTCCAGCTCTTTTTGTAGATGTCTTATAGACCTGATCGATAAATATATTTTGAGCTAAGACAATAAGCTTTCAGATGGTATAAAATTTTGTATAGGTTGTTAGGAAAAAAATGGAATTAATGACGTGAGAAGATACAAATTCATGTTTTTTTTGATGAAAATGATTGTTTTCAATAAATTATTTTTATACTTTTTGCGCATTGTAAAAATTTAAAAATGGTTTTATTCTTAAGAAGTAAAACTTGGCTTTTAAATTGCATAATTTTTTTGTAAGCTTTTAAAATATAAAAATTAATATAATGAGAAAATAAAAAAAGGTATTTT
The DNA here is from genome assembly GCF_945859705.1 of Episyrphus balteatus. Lineage (NCBI taxonomy): Eukaryota > Metazoa > Arthropoda > Insecta > Diptera > Syrphidae > Episyrphus > Episyrphus balteatus. Next base: position 91,811,402 of record NC_079136.1, read on the forward strand.
TTTTTAGCTTTTTCTTGTAAATTATGATTGTTTGAAATAAGTAAACGCTTCAATTGACTTATTTTAAACAAAAGCACACAACCTATTTTCTGACGACGTTATCGTAAAGTCATCGTCCGTAAACCGGCTTTACAGACAACCTCTTTATATTGAAATTCTTACTTTCAGATAATGTAGAAAAATACTTTCAAAACCGGAAACAACCATTAAACTCAGTAAACTCCAATTTTTAATATCTCTAGTTTTCACCAAGTTCATATAAAGTTCTATATACACATTTCAATACTCATAAGGGAGGCCCGGATTTGTATGCCTTAAAAAATACGAAATATGCGCTTAAAATTACTAAATATGCCATCAAAAATCTATAAAATAAAAAATAAATAAAAAATAATTCAGTCTTTTATTAATGTAAAGTTTTCACAACAAACAGTACATGAAACTAACATACAATTCAAGTAGGTTTAACAAAAAATATATCATTTATATAATACATATGTTAATACATTAGTTTCGTATGGGTTTTGTTAGCATGAATCATGAAATGTTTCCTGAAGTTTTCAAAACTAAAACGTTGGTATTTGGTCTTAAAAAAAACTTTTATATATGGAAAATGACCTCTCCACGTCCACAGACGTTAGTGGAGCATTTATTAAAGAGCTAATCTCAGTTTAAGAATATTGACTATCCCAAGCACTTTTCATTTTCATTTAGGGATAACATGGTGGAGAAATTCTTCATTTTTATATATCCTTCGTTTTTTTTAAGAACATTGGACTGACCTATTGAAGACTGTACTGCATTTATTTTCGAAATTGCTTTCTCCATCAAACTTACTTGTTTATTAAGCGAGTTCCAAACCTCTGATTTTACTATAGTCTCACTGAGAAACCCATATAGTTTGAACTTATGAATGTCAGCTGGAATTGTGTTTAGTGCTGCCAAGTTCTCAACAGTATTCTTTTCCAGATGAAGATATAGAAATGTTTTGTCGGAGAAATTAGTTTAAGGTCTTTAAAGTTTATTTTTTACCGACTTCCAAGAAGGAGGAGGTATTCAATTTTTTTTTTTTTTTATGTTTGTTACCGCATAACTTTGGACAGAGTCAATCAATTTTGATAATTCTTTTTGTATTGGAAAGCTAGTGGTTGCAGTGTGGTCCTATTTCAATTGCGTTCAGTTAAAGCCATAGGAACTATTAAAAAAAAACATAAAACCCCGTTTTGAATCATAGAAGTCAGTTTTGTTTTTTTGATAAAAATGATTATCTTAAAATATGCTCGAAAAATATGCATTTATTGTGAAAATATGGTCATTAAGCCAGAATATGCATTTATACCAAAATATACAAAAATATGCGCTAACGATTGAATGCCACTTTAAAACAAATCTCTTGATTCGAAAATCTATCTGATTCATTTGTTTCCGTTTAAAAAAAAAATATGCATTTACATTAAAATCCGGGCTCTGCTCATAAGCATCAACGGAGATATATCTTATTTTGTCGATATCGTCGGTGAAACCAGAAAAGTGTGTAACTCCATTTTAGCAAATTTTATAGGAGAGCAAAAAAACAAAATCGTTTTGTAGACATTTTAGTAGAGTAACTAAAGCAAATTATTAGGGAACCCGGCCGAACAGCTCTGATTTTGACGATTTTTTTTTTTTCAAACGTAGGTAATTAAAAATACTTTAAGGTCTATAGATTAAATATTGCCGGTGTTGCCGTATTTTTTTTTTTTTTTTTAATCAAAATTAAATTTTTTTTTAACAAAACCATTTTTTTTGCTTAAATTTCATAAAACAAATTATAGCAAAGGATTCTCTAGGTAATTTAAGGAAAATATATGAAAGGCTGTAAGGGACAATCTTCCATCGTTTAAGCGATAAATGCAATGTTCTAACATTCTGATCTCAAACACAAAAAAAAATATTTTGAAAACAACGGCAACACCTACAATATTTTAAAATACATTTTTAAAAAGCCAGAAGCTCATTCTTATCTCTTAAATTTAAATCCACAAAATTTAATCAAGACTTTTTGAAAAAATGGTCCTCAAACTCAGAATTAAAAAAAAAAAATGTTATTAGAAAAATTTAAAATGACTTTTTTCCAAACTTTTTCTAATAATATATGAATTTATTTAAAAAAAATTTTTGGCCATAAGTATTATCAGTTGAATTTCGAAGTAAAAAAGGTAAAATATATCACAATTTTGAAAAAAAAAATGAAAAATTACTTCAATTTCAATGGTTTTTTTTTCTTAAAACTGAATTTTTGCATTGAAATAATTATTTTTCTCAAAGACTGTGGTAAATAGGAACTTTAAATTTTTGCTATTTAACTTTCAACAGTAAGAGTTATTAAATGAATAAAAAATAATTTTATGTTTATATGTTGAACTTTAAAAAAAAAAAATAAGTTACATTTTTTTTCAAAACTTTTATTAAAAAAAGTTCTTCGAAAATGAAATACTTTTTAATTTTTTTCATAAACCTTAATACATATTGACATTTCCTTTTATAATTTGAAATCATAATAAATGCGGCCAAAAAAATTTGAAAATAAATGCATTTTATATTACGACCAAGTTTAAAAAACGACATGTTAAATTTTTTTCAATAATTTTTTTTTTTTTCAAAAATCTGAGTTCAATTACCATTCTTTCAAAAGCCGTTCATTCAATTAACTTAATTTTTACATATATGACTAAGCTTCTAGCTTTTAAAAAATGTATATTTGAAAATTGTAGGTGTTGCCGTTGTGTTCAAATATTTTTTTTGTGTTTGAAGTCAATTAATAAGAAAATTGCATCTATCGCTTGAACTATGGAAGATTGTCCCTCACTACCATATATTTTTTTTTCTTTGAATTTCCTAGACAATCTTTTGGCATCAATTAATTTATGAAATTTAAGAAAAATGTTTGAAAAAAAATTGTTTTTGTTCATAAAAATCTTCAATTAAATTTTAAAAATCAAAACGGCAACACCGGCAATTTTTAATCTATAGACTTTAAAGTATTTTTAATTACCGACGTTTGAAAAAAAAAAGATCATCAAAATCTAAGCTGTTCGGCCGCGGGTTCCCCAATATTGCCAATTTTTGAGCTTTAGTTACTCCACTATTTGTATGAGTTTTCATTTTCTAATTTGCTTATAAAATAAAAACTATGAACTTAGGGCCAATTTATTGAGCCTCCATTAAGTTTTGAAATTTCTCGTTTTAGTTAAAAGCGTTGTTAAACTATTGAAGCCTTTAAGTACACACCATTAAAAATTCATTTAATTCACTCTTCTTTAGTTAAAGTAATTACTTTTAATGGAAACTTTAAATTTAAAACTCTGTTAAAAATATCCTAGGGATTTTTTATTTTGTTTCAAAAATAATCTGTCAAAAAGCTACAATTCTGTCAAATCAAATAGATTTGAATTGGAAGAAAAACCAAAGAACTATGACCCGTAAGTGTTTTGCAGCTGAAAACGCCAGAAAATGCAAGAGATTAACGATATACCAGTGGTAACCAAAGAATGCTACAACCTACAATTGAAACCATGAGAAGAAGAAGGAGTTAAGTGAAATTTTTAATTTTTTCCATCGGTGTCAAATAACAACTTAAATTTAAGTGTTATCGGCATTCATCTCGTGTCATTGGTTTAGAAGTAAGCTTTATATCTCTTCTTCTCATGGCTTCAATTGCAATGTTATGTATGTTATGTATGTATTATGCAGCATCTCAAAAATGATTAGTTTTGAAGTGGAGAATATAATCTAGTAGATCTAGTATTATCTGTGCGAAGTAGACAAGAAATGCAGTAATTTCTTTGAATTTTGTTCTTTTTTATGGTACAAATGCATGTGTGTATAAATACAAAAAATTCTAGTCTGAATTTTTTTCATAATTGTGATGTTTTTACTTGCGATATAGGTACTATAGGGCAAGTTTAGGATTCGTAAAAAAATCAAACTCGAGATAACAATTTTACATGACATTACGATGATGGAGAATTCCAAAAAAGTGGGTCCGGCAATTCTGTCTGTCTGTCTGAGTGTCTGTCTCTATCTGGAGCTGCAGCCTAAACGAGTGAAGTGATTTTCTTCAAACTTGGTAGTTAGCAGTTTTTGGTGATTCCCTAGAGGGGAAATTGAAATTTTTTTTTTATGACCAAAACTAACGGTACCTGCCATATAACGGAAATAGAAAAGTTAATTTTTTTCAAAAACGGCTCTAACGATTTTGATTAAAATTTTTGTGTGTAGTACAACACATAAGAGCCAACTTTTCAAATAAAAAAAAATATTTTTTGTACCGTTATTAACGGTACCTGTCATATAACGGTTTTTTTCGTTTCTGAATATTTCGTACAACATTAACCCGATTTAAATAAAAATTTTTATACAAAAATGTGTAAGTAAAGATAATAATAAAATTTTAGAAAATTTTCAAAAAACGCATTTTTTTTTGAAAAATCAATTTTTTGAAAACGGATCAATGAAAAATTTTGAAATTTAGTTTTTATGTGTAAATTAATTATTTCTTCAAAATGGCATACCAACTTTTTTAAAAAAAAATGTTAAAAAAATTTTATATATAAAAAATTATTTTTTTAAAAAACGGCTCCTACAATTTTCGAAAATTTTTTTCTAAAAATACCTTTTTATACAAGAAATAAAATGGCTTTTTTTTTTTAAGATAATTTAAAACGGAGTTTAATTAATTATAAAAACAAATTTAATTTTTTTATACTACTTATGAAATTTTAAATTTCTTGAATAAAAAGCTTTAACATTATTGTTACTTTAAGCATAAGAGCAAGTACGTGCGACCCCAGTCGTGCAATTTATTTTAATAACTCTTTAGCTCATTTGACATTTTTCAAATAAAATAATAATTCAAATAAAAAAAAATAAATGAAATGACATTTGACACTAATGGAGAGTGAATAAATAGAAATTCTGTTTCAAACCTCCATTAGCTTTAAAAATCCCTCTTAAAAGGTCGAATTTGGTGTTTTAACTAAAACTACTTTCAAATTTAATGCTCAATTAGTTAATTATGCCAAACTTCAAAAAAATCCTTAAAAGAGACTGAATTAAACGAAATTGGTTTTTAATTTTAATATTCCCTTTTTTAATGGCGATTTAAGTTTAATGGAGAGTCAATAAATTGGGCCTTAAGGGGATTCTGAGTTTAAGGAACGCTACATATTAGGTTTGTCTAACACACTTACACACTTTTCTGGTTTCACCGACGATATGTCATCGATTTTTTTCGAATCAAAATAAAGCGTAAAACAAAAATGTTTTGAACAACTTTTTGGATAGAAAACTGGTTGGTATTTCTTCATATACACTGAGCCAAAAAACAACGTAAAATCAATCTAAACCACTTTGAATCAATGTAAAATCACTACATTTTTAGCCTAAAGTGGAAAATGATTGAATCAAAGTAGCACACTTTAAATCAAAGTTGTTCACACATTAAATCAAAGTTGTTCACACATTAAATCAAAGTTGTTCACACATTAAAAAAATAAAAAAAGTAAAACTGGCATCCGCTGGGGATCGAACCTGCTATACCTGGATTGACAAGCCTGTGCTTTACCACTGTGCCATCTCACTTATAAAAATTGATGTGACAAACTGGAAGTTAAGCATAGGACGACTTTTTAGAAAATTAATGAATATATTTTTCACCATTGATTCAATGTAGAACGGATTAAAAATTACTATGCGTTTTTTCTCTGGGTGTAGCTTTTTTTGTTTTTTTTTTTTTTATATAATATTTTAAAAAATTCTACAAAAATTCAACGAATGTCGTAAAATTCTATAAATTTTAAAAATCATCTAAGATGGCATACATAAAACTCAATAAAATATTATTCAGTGTACCTAATGTTGTTCTCAAAATGCATTACTGTAACGAAAGTCCTTTTTTGAAATAAAACTTTATATTAAATACATCTCAATTGTTGTTTGCACTCAAAAATAAAATGCAGTCTTTTTTTCTTCCAATGCGGCACCTAAATACCAGTTACCATTTACGAACTACGAACATAAATATTCCAATTACCGTTATGTGATTATCAATTTTACCAAAAAGTTTTAAATTCTTTATCCTTTATCTATAGAAGTGGCTATCTAAAATCAATCCTCCTAGAAACAAGAATATGGAGCACACAATTATTATTACTTAAATTGAAAGAGCTTAAATTGAATCAAAATCTATACATAAACTAAAAAGGGATATAAAACTTTGCTGGCGCCAAGAACCAACAATAATAGAAAATGGATCACCAACCAGAAATATTCCCTCTCTAAACGATGTCATCAACTTAACAAAAGTATAAATCTCCCAGACTTTGTTCAAGGAACGTTCCAGTCGATACGAGTATACTCGTACGTTTCCTGTCAGAGTTCTAGTTTTTGTTTTTGTCGAAACAAAATAATTTTGAAGTTATGATTATAAGTCCGACATGCAACTTCCCATGCAATTTTATACAAAGATTAATCACGTCATCAACTTTTGTCGTACTATGGTGCGGAGATTATTTTTTGTTTGCTTAAAAGTCGTTCATAATTCTCATTTCAGATTCATAAAATTTATAAAGATTTATAAAAAATGGATAAGGAAGATTTGAGACCTACCGGATCTAATCCTGCATTAAGTATAAATGCTTTTCAAAAACTGGACATGACTCTCGAAGTCAATTTTTCTGCTTAAATGTTGTCTGTTGTTCCATTGCAATTCTACAATGTTAACGAATAATTTCTTGTTTATCTGCGTGTTAGCCTCATTTTATAGACTGACATGTGAGTCATTCTACTAAAATGTCAATTCAGTTTTCAGATCGATTCTGAAGGACAACAATTCATTCCCACACATCACTAAGCCCGCCCTGAACCATGTAATGAATTCCTAGACTTTTCAGTTTTGTGATTGGATTTTACTAACTGCAATGGTTTTTTTTTTTGTCCATGACTTGTCAAATGTGACGCCACAGTTGTTCGTCTACTAACAATTTATTGTTGTTGGCAAACTTTATTCAAAACCCGAATACGTTTGTGTATCTTCGATTTCAGATAAAATAAGTACTCTTCATAGAAACAAGAGTGGATTGCGAGGACAAAGTAGGACGACACGTATTATGACGCTCGGTTGTTTGGTTCTTGCATACAATAATATACTATTTACATTGACCTGTGGGAACATGGTTTCAACTCTTGTTGATTTAAATTGGAATATTGAGTGGTGTGGTTGTTATATAGGCATGGATAAGATTGACTAAGGGAATATGTGTGTTATGAAATCGTGTTGGTTGGTTGGTTTTGATATTGAAATAAAACGTGATTAATTCAAAACCAAAAAAATACATATGTAATTAAATATGCTTCCATGTAAGGTGTAGGCGGTTCAAAATATTATGTACATTTGAATACAATTTCTGTTGTATTTCACTAGAAAATCATGATTTCATGACTTTACATAAATCTGCTTCCAATGTTAATTAAAACTTTCGATTTTTATGGAAACATTGTATAAGTAGTTTGTTGGCATGAGTAGTGAGTAATGAATGGATCTACTTTGAAGTATTCGTGAAGTTGAAAATTGCAGCTCTTACTCAAGTTCAAAAGGATATACTAGAAAGGTATTGAAATCATTGTAATGTTATAAAACATTATGATTTTGTAGTTATTAAATTTTCTGTTAAAGTCCTACAATTTTCACCTACTATTCTCAATTCTAACAATAACTTACTCAATTTAGTTATAATAGGAAATAGGGGTACCCGAGTTAGAAAAGCTCGTTTGACTTTGACTTTAAAGCATGCGTCTGTGCGTCCATCTATACACATTTCCACAGCCTAAACGGGCGGACGAATTTTGTTCAAATTTGGCACAGTTGATTTTTATAAAATTCTGAAAATTGTTTTCTTTTTTATACCTTGTTTAGAAAATGTACATCCCATAAAAAAATGTCAAGCTATAGCTAATTGTTCGAAAACGGGTATGGGCCAAAATACTATTAAGTGCCTAAAAAATGTCCCTTTTTTTAATTTGATTGTTCTTGAAGAAAAAGTACAAATTAGTAGAAAAACTAGTATATTGAGTTATAAAATTAACATTATTTACTTTAAAAAGTTTGAAACCCAAATTTGGATCGAATTGTTTATAAATCACGATAACATTGGGGTTTATCTTGGTAACGCAGTTATATTTAAAGTTTTAAAGCTAATTTTTGGTAATAGACTTTTAAGAATATTTAATTGAAATTAATTTTTCTGTGATTTAACTTCATAGGAGACTTACATTGTTCCTATAGTTTCAAATAGGAATATCAGAGTGCTTAATTATATGATTTTACAAATAAAACTGAAATTTGCAGTAAAGTAACGAAGTTGTTTAGTTTTGATCACTTCCTGTTTAAACTGTCATAAGTATAGAAATATCATTCCAAACATATCGGTGCAAATGTTATTTTATAATAGACTTAGATGATATAATATATGGAGTGCTTGTGCTGTTAGTTCCGTGAAGCTTTTATAGAGGGATCTAGTTTCTTTAAGTTTTTCGATGAGTGCATGCCTCCATTTTATTTTCAATTGATGGCTGTCATCAACAAGCGTGTTTATTTACAGCTGCGGAACCGGACTCGCACTGAAAAATGAAGGCAGCGACCCCTTATCCATGTATATGGCGTTACAATGTATTAGGTATAGGAACAAGCACTCCATATATTATATCCTCTAAGATAATAGATTAAAGTATAACCATTCTGTGTCAACTAAAATATATGAAAATATATTAATAAAAATGTCCATATTTTTTTTCAAAATTCACTGTCCAAAGTGCCAACTTTTTAGGCACTAAATAGTATTTTGGCGCGTATAACGATTTTCATTAAACTTTGCAGACGTAATATTCGAAGCAATTGCAATAAAACTGCAATTTCAAATTGTTTCAAGAAAGTCAAATAACAAAAAAAATTGTTTAAAAAAAAATTGTCAAATGTCGACTCTTCCCCAACATCAAAAAAATTTCTTTAAAATTTATATAGAGGCAGCTCTTAAAATTTATATGTTAAATAATTTAAAAGTATTTTGAACTGCAAGAGCAAGAACGTGCGACCGAGTCGCGCATTTTATTTGTAGAACGTTTAAGCTTCTATAAGAACACATCTTTCTAATTTGATAAAAACAACTTTTTGAAAAAAAAAAATTGAAAAAGTAAAAAAATGTTTGTATGATTTTTTTAGATTTGACCTCGAATATTTTTCAAACGGTTAGATTAATGAAAAGATACATCATCCCTACCTTTTTTGTGGAGAAATCTGTTTCCTAAAAGACCATTTTGCGAGCTTGGTTTTTTCCAACCATATTCATTAGATAAGTAGGTTCATACTTCCAACCAAGTCAGCTGCTGCTGCTTTAATTAGCTCGGTAGTAAGGTCGTGAGTTCCAGCGGCTTTAATAGACATAAGTTTGAATAGGTATGACTTCCTTCACTTTGCACATTTCGGGAGAACGGAATTGTTAGCTATCACTTTGACATTGAGTGGTGATATCTGCCTCTAGGCGAAATTGGTTGCATCATTATCATTGTAGAGATTGCAGAAGTGATTTCTTCAATTTCTCAGCATCGCTACTACGATGTTTTGTTGATCGTCTTAGTACGCTTCAATTTAAGGTGTATAATCTTTGGGACTTTCTTTTTATCTTTTGGTAAAATTTTCCGAACTTTATTCTTTCTATAACAACCCTTTATTTCCTTGATTGCTCCTTTTTAAAGTTGCCTCTTTTTCCTCCTCAGAAGCCGATGTACTTCCGTTGGTTTTCTTCTGAAGAGCCCATTGGAAGCTCTGGTCCTTATCTGCAGAGTCGCTTTGTATGCTTTTTGTTAAGCTCAAACCAGAGTTTTCGATGTGATTGCGTAGTGGCATCTTTGCTGGCTTCTTCCGTAAATTTTGAGCAGGACTGAAGTTTGCAACAATGTAGTACAAAAATAAATCGATTTACGTATCGAAATTGATAGGGAAGTTATCGAAAAATTGTGTCTAGTTAAAGACTAGCACTGTCCTGGCTTTTCAAGGGAGGCCGATTTTATACAATTTAAGTGTAAGAATGGTCTTTGTTTCTAAAATATTTTAAATTAATTTCATTGAATATTAACGGTTATACCGAAATCAAATATCTAAAACCTTCTTTTTCTATAAAGATAAATTCCTTACATGAACCCTTTTTTAGAAATAAAAATAATAGTTGGTAAATTTTTCATATTCTCCATACTAAATTGAGTACGGGTAGAAATTGACCCCGCTTCCATAAGATTTATTTCTTGCTCTTTGTTTTATATAGACAAAAGTCTGTATAGTGTAAGGAAAGAACTACACTTTTATCATTCCCAGGTTTTATTATTTCAATATGCGAATGTTTATAACTTTCGTCCCGTCAATAACAGTCTAGTGTCAAATTTTTCAAATGAAACGGACAACTATCAAGTTTAATATATTTCAATTGACATTCTTTACTTTATTTGAATAACTGACTTTTAATATAGCAATATTAGTATGAGTTTTTACGTTTCCTTTATTATCCCTGTCCACAATATCCTTATGCAACTGGACGAAACTCTTTGTTGATTTATTGGTTGGTCAATTCCGAGAAAAAACTATAATAAAATAATATGAAATGAAAAAAAGGGAGTAATATGGTCATGGTCATATGGTCAACCTCAGAGCTCTGAATGTTTAAAGAAGAAATGAGTATGAAATTGGAGCTATATTGACACAATTTATCATAAAAGGGAATTTAAATTTAGTAATCTACAAAAGAAATAAAATTTTTTATTACTTTTTTAAACCCTTCTTTAAGCTTTGTTCTATCAAAAATTCTATTCTTTTCTACATATAAAAAAAGACAAACCATTTCTTCAACCCAAAGACATGATTTCATTGACCATGAAATCGTATCGTGGGTAGGAGACATGGGCAAGGGCATGCAAAAAAAAATTATTGAACGAAACGAAGCAACCACCGCACAGATAGTGGAAACATTTCTCAAACGCTGATATGCCCTTGAATCATTTCACCATTGCCATCCATCAGAATACGAGCCATATATGGTTAGCTATGTATTGTAGGTCTATGCTACAACTTGTGATTCGTAAATTCTTAATACATGCATGGTTTCACATTATCCTTTCTATAGTCCTGCATTTGGTAGTGTTTCATAGCCTTTGAAATAAATTTATCAAGGGTTTATCAAACATAATGAATAATTTCCAGCTTTATTGTGTGATCTGGTCTGGACGCAATAAAGTTTTATAATTGAAACTAATGATGTGTGGCTGTGGTTATATAAATTGTATTTCTTTAAGCTTTTGATTCTTTTGTAACGAAATGGTACAAAACAGAACATAATCTCGGTACGGGTGCCTATAATATATTCGTTTGGACTGCTTAAAAAGAAAAGGATTCAAACAAGGCCAAAATGTTCGATAAATTTGAATCAAAGTTTTCTTTTCTTCTTGCAATACTAAAATAGGGATGGTTGAAGGTATATTCAAGATTTTGATTATTCCGATAGAGAACATTCGAATTGAATAATGTCTGGTCTTCATTGATTGCTAGATTACCTTGCATTTTTCCTTAAAGCAAAAAAACGATATTTTCGATATTTGACCTTGAATAACTTATGATGCGGTCACGATTCACTTATGGACGATTACGGATTTGAAATCCAATTGGATGTCAAAACCAATTGGATGGCAACTTAAAAAAAAAACAATATTTCAATAGGTAACTGTGAAAGGTACCCCTTGATTTGTTGATGTCCTACTTTTTCATTAGCTGCTCAACTAATTTCAACAAAAAATTGTTTGCAGAAGAGATTACGGAACAGTGATGTTAAAATTATTGTAGTGCCTATGCCTACCCATTGGCAAAACGCTTAGTACGATCAAAGATTATAGAATACAAAGATGTCGCATCCCATACAAATTATCGGATCCCCAAATTTTTCGGGTGGTACGTGATATGGCGTACCACAACATGTTGCTAGTAGGAAAATGTTGCGAGAGCGAGGGAATTCCTTAAAAAAATTGGAATCTCTTAAAAAAAATTACTGTGGCCTTCTCTCTTTTTCTTTTTTGTTCGCGTGTAATTGTGTGTTGTGTTTTGAAGCGCACTTTCGTTGCGACAAGGGTGATGGTATTTTTTTTTCTTTTTTATTTTCTACTATTGAAGGATATTCTGTATTTTATATATATTTTTTTGATATTTTCTTACCTTTTTTATGTAGCTAAGAATTTTTTTAAGCCGAGGGTGGTTTTCTGTTTTTATTTTGGTTTTCTCTTTTTGTATGATAGTGCACACATATTATTATGTGGATGTTTTTTTGTATCGTTTGCGACGGCAAAATAATGTCCATGGAATTGAGTGTTGATTTTATTTTTGGTTGAAATTTATTTTCATGGTTTGTTGCATAGAGGAAGGAATACCTAGAGACGCGACTTCGGTTGGTTTTTCTCTTCCACCCTACAAGCTGCAATGAGAGGAAAAACTCCACAGTGCTTATATGTGGTAGTTTTCCCGTGCATTTTAAATGGCACCAACACATTCAACTGTGGAGTTGAGCTCAAAACAATTAAAAACAATTTAAGTGCTCAGTAGGAAATAAATTCATAAAAAAATAATATAATAAATTCAAAACACGAACCTTTTTTTTTTTTATTTCTGTACATATTTATTGAAAGGTGGGTGTCTGGAGTGAGCTATTTGAGCTATTCAAGTTCATGTACAAACCAAAATCATGTTTAAATTCAAAATTTGTGAGGACATCTACTGGTGAAAGGAAGGTATTAAACGAATTGTACTTTTCACACGTATTCACAGATAGGAAAACAAGAGAAAAATAAGAGAGATTATCTGAAATTAAATTTGCGGGTGTTTTAGGTAAGGGGGGTACGAGTCGGCTCTCTAGGTATTCCTTCCTCTATGGTTTGTTGTGAGTTTGCTTCAAGTTTTTTTTCTTTGGTAGGGCAGGTAAAGTATTGAAGGAGTTATTTAGTGTGGCTGATGAGGGAAGGTAAGGTATTGAATGATTTATTTTGCGTGGATGGTGAGGGCAGGGAAATTATAATTATTTATTATAAAAAAAAAAGGATATAGGAAATATAAAATCTTTTTTTTTAATTTTTATTTGCTTTTTGAAAATTTTACAATTTGGTGATAACTCTTAAAATTAATAACTCTGGTTCTATTTGCGCTAGAAACTTTATAGGTTAAAAAAAAATTAAATCTTCAATTAAAAAAAAAAATGAAAAGTTATATTGTACGATTTAACAATAATATGTATGTATGTATAAATCTTTGAATCAATATTTATCACTTATATCATTTTTTGTATCGCATTGTGCGTCTTTAAAAATTGTTGGCTTTAAAAAGTTGTAACTTATTTTATTTAATTAAAGCTCAAATAATAATTTTTTTAGTATAGGTTGCCATATCAAAAAAAAAAATAACAAGAGGGTGATGTTTTTTTTTTAATAAAAACTGATAGCATTAAAAGATTCCAGCTCTTTTTGTTTATATTAATATTCTTAGCTGAAATAATGACCTTTCAGATGGTATAAAATTTGTAGTAATAATAAATTAATAATCATTTTTATACTTTTTTTTTTTAAACGAACAGACTTAAGTATAGTTTGATTCTTGAGAAAAAATAGTACACTTTGGGATGTTACATTTTTTTTTGTAAAATTTTCATAAAAGAATATGACAAAATTATAAAGAAAAGTTTTCTGAGCGTTTCAACCGTTTTGTATTTTTCAATTTTTAATTTGATATGACAGAAAATTGAAATTTACTGATAAGATATATAATAGCATTATGGATTTTTAAACAAATTGTTAGTTGTTTTCATTGCCAGAATTCAGAGGTTAAGGTAAAAATATGGAGTTTAACACCACCAAGTAATATTCTATAATCTTTGGTACGATAGACTTCTGTCTCCAAATCCAATTTTCACTAGATTTTATTTTTTTTAGGAGATTCCGCGTCTAGCAAGGTGTTGATATAGCCTCCAAGAGAATCATTTTCATGAAAAATTTCGTATATCACATTAGCCATTCAGTTATAGACCAATAATTTTTGAGAATAAAAAAATTATTAGCAGCATAAGAGTGGTTGGAAAATTTAGGATAAATGGTGTACGAAAAGGGAAAAATAAATTGCCCATAAACAAATTGGGGGAAAGGGGGTGGGTGGGCGAAAAAGTGGAGTGGGTGTCAAAAATCGTGGTTTTTCACGATTTCTGTCAAAAGTAGACCTCCTATCGAAAAAATTAAATACAAAAGTTGTAGATCGTAAAAGTGACTACAACTTTTACTCGAACCTCAAAAATATTGAAAAAAATGCAAAAATACGGTTTTTTTATTTTGTATTTTTATCTTTTACAAAAATGGTTGGATTTTTTCTATGGAAAATTATTTTGAGATATTACCATGCAAAACATCACAAAAATAGGGTTTTGGTCGTTCAAAATTCAATATCTCAAAAAATTTTCACGTTAGAGTTATTCTAATGCTAGATTTAAATTAAGAAAGTCAAAGGCCATTAGAAAAGTATAATTTAATTTCTATGGAAAATTATTTCTCGCCAATATTACCGCACTGAACCAAATCCTTCTGTAAATACAACGAAAAAATTCGTTGAGCCAACGAAAATTTAATTAATTTTCAGCCGATGAAAAATTTAATTGGCTCAACGAAATGGCTTTCATACGTTAATGAAGAACTTCATCAATTAACGAAAACTTTCGTATTTTTTTTCGTATTTATTTTAAAAATTTTTGATCGAGAATTAATGAATTTTTACATCACTTTACGAAATTTTTTCATCAATTAACGTAAAATTTAATTAAAACTTTCGTAAGCTAACGAAGTTTTTCGTAAATTTTATGAATATTTTAATTAAATAACGAAACAATATTCGTTAGCTAACGAAACTTTTCGTTGTATTAATTATTTTTTTAGTAGATTATTTTTACATTCTTTTCGTAGAATTACGAATTTTTTCGTTAACCTACGAATTTTTTCATTCATTTTTCTTTTTATAAATATTTAATTGGACCTGTTAAATCATTGATTTAATAGTCCAAACAAAAAATTGGCGTTTATCCCGGTGGAACTCACTTGGACTCATCAGTTGACTGACTTATCGTGAGACACCTTGTCAATACGCAAATATTGTTTATACTCAGCTCAACTTACATAGATTTTTAAACAAAAACCTAATGTGAACTATATCCAGCAAGGATAAGTTTTTCATCATTACAACAGAAATGCACCCATAGTAGGAGAGCTAGTGGCACATTTGACTAAGGTAGCTCTTGTAAGGCTGAAAATTCTTACAGTGGTCATTTTTAGCACGCTAAGTAAAAATATTTTGGTCTGGCAGACCTCAGCGGTGCACATCATATATATATATGACCTTGAAAGTGTAAAAAAAAATTAAAAAAAAAAGTTGCTCTTGTAAGGCTGAAATTTTTAAAGAATTTAGTTTAACCATGGAGAAGATCAAAAAAAAAATTGCCAGACTTTTTTGAGGTGCACAAGTGCCTGCCAGACTAACTTAAAGGTGTGCAGTTTACATGCATTAAACGAAACTTTATTCTGTAAAGTCGAAATTTATATATGTGTTTGTCTAAGCGATTTTAAGAGGAACTGTGCAATTACAGTCGGTTCTGACCAGTATAAGTCCTAGTTAGGTGAGTGGAAAGATGCAACTTTCTAAAAAATGACTTAAAATCAAAAAAAAAATATTTAAAAAAAACGGTAACACTTACAGTTATAAGTGATACTTTTTTTTAAAGCTTAAATTGTACACTTAATTTTAAATTTTAAATAAAAATATTTTAATTAATCGTTTTTGAAATATCCAATTTTAAAGTTAAAATTAGGAAAAAAAAATTAAAAAAAAACACATTGAACAATAATATTGCCAAGACTGTGAATTAAGAGCAAAACTGAGTGATACAGAACATTGCTCTAATAAATTTCCTATCAAACACTGAAAACTACATGTCTCTACGACTTCTAGTTTTAGAGTAAATTGAAAAATAAGAAAATATAAGAAAATATTAAAAATATAAATAAAAAAATAAAAATGTGATACAAAAATGGTTTTCTTATTTTACAATTTACTTAAAAACTAGAAGTCGTAGAGACATGTAGTTTTCAGTGTTTGATAGGAAATTTATTAGAGCAATGTTCTGTATCACTCAGTTTTGCTCTTAATTCACAGTCTTGGCAATATTATTATTCAATGTGTTTTTTTTTTAATTTTTTTTTCCTAATTTTAACTTTAAAATTGGATATTTCAAAAACGATTAATTTAAATATTTTGATTTAAAATTTAAAATTAAGTGTACAATTTAAGCTTTAAAAAAAAGTATCATTTATAACTGTAAGTGTTACCGTTTTTTTTAAATATTTTTTTTTGGATTTTAAGTCATTTTTTAGAAAGTTGCATCTTTCCACTCACCTAACTAGGACTTATACTGGTCAGAACCGACTGTAATTGCACAGTTCCTCTTAAAATCGCTTAGACAAACACATATATAAATTTCGACTTTACAGAATAAAGTTTCGTTTAATGCATGTAAACTGCACACCTTTAAGTTAGTCTGGCAGGCACTTGTGCACCTCAAAAAAGTCTGGCAATTTTTTTTTTTATCTTCTCCATGGGTAAACTAAATTCTATAAAAATTTCAGCCTTACAAGAGCAACTTTTTTTTAAATTTTTTTTTACACTTTCAAGGTCATATATATATATGATGTGCACCGCTGAGGTCTGCCAGACCAAAATATTTTTACTTAGCGTGCTAAAAATGACCACTGTAAGAATTTTCAGCCTTACAAGAGCTACCTTAGTCAAATGTGCCACTAGCTCTTGGACTACCAAGCCTAGGTTTTTTTTTTTTCTTGTAAGGCAACGATTTTGTTCGTTAACTGATGTATTTTTTCATAAGCCGATGTAATATTTCATTAGTATATGAAGAATTTTCATAAGCTTATGAAGATTTTCGTTAGTTAATGTTGAATTTCATAAGTTAATGAATTTTTTCGTTACTTAATTAAAACTTTGATAAAGTAAGGAAAAAATTCTTATTTTTATTCTTTAGAATGAGTATGAAATTTTTCGTTAAGTGATGAATCTTTTCATTAAGTTGGATTTTTTGGCACTAGGTAGGGAGAAAAAGTGTATGAAACGTTTTCATTAATTGATGAAGGTTTTCATATTACGAAAAATTACATATTTTCGTTGAGCCAATGAAAGTTTCGTTGGGCCAACGAAAATGTAGTGTATGAAACGATTTTCGTAATTTTACGAAATTTATTATTTTCAGTGCGTCATTTACGGAAAAATCGATCTTAAAACTCGTTTTTTTTCAATTTTTCTCAATATTTTCTAAACAAAAGTATAGTTTTTCCACACAATCTTAAATAATAGGTTTTAATCTAAATAATTGTATTCCAAACTTTTCAAAAATCAAAAATTTTTTCGGTAACTTTTTTGTTTGAAAAATAGGCCATTTTTTCAAATTAAATTCGTCAAAAACCAAAAATTAACTTTTTGCTCAAAAAACATTTTAAGTAGATAGAAAATATAATAAAGTAATTTTTGACCAAGTTTTGTGAAAATCCAACCACTTTTGTAAAAAGTACGATCTACAACTTTTGTATTTAATTTATTCTGAGTATAAATCTCATTTTGCGATATTTGGTATAACTTGAAAAATTTGTTGGGAGGAACCTACACTTTCAAAGTGAGATATAAAAAAAAAAACAAAAAAAAATAAACTTTCAGAATTCTATAAAAATCATCTGTAGGTACCAAATTTGAAGAAAATCAGTACATGCGTTTAGGCTATGAAAATGTATACGGATGGACACGCAGACGCACGGACGGAATTGCGAGACCCACTTTTTCGGAATTCTCTATCATCGTGCGTCGTAATGTTGGTTTTGATTAAAACCTCAAATTTTTTTTTCGACACGAAACCAATATACTTGCCCTATAGAGCAAGTAAAAAAGAAAAAGGTTCGCATCCACTGGGATATTGATCCTACAGCTAGGGTCACTAAACGAGTCCCCTACTGATGAAGATTTAAATCCCATCTTCTTGAAACAATAAGATTTCTTCTTAAAATAAATGGAATCCGTTTAAACTTTGTTAAATTAAAAGTCAACAACATTTCATTTTGATAAGAATTTTCATCATTAAGAAATAGTTGGAAATAATAGAAAATAAATTTTGTAAAAATAAACCTTGTAAATATCATAATATAAGCTCTTAAAGTAGTTTTCCATACTCTTAAAACTTATATCCTTTAGTGTACCAAATTTCATCACTTTTTGTCAATAAATATTTACAAATGATTTTTGATCCCAAAAAGAATAAAATGCACTAATGCTCGTTGATTTAACGTTGAAAAAAAAAAAAACAGATTGCATTTAAATCTAATTTTCAGAAAATATGAGTTACAAACTTTTTTGGTTTCGCCGACGATTTTCTTTAAAAAATAACTTAAAATACAAGTCATCCTTTTGAAAAAAGTTAAATAAAAGTTGTTTTTATTAATTTAAAGTTGTTTTTTCTTTAAGTGTACAAATAGGTATCATTAAATAGTAAACATTTTTTCGTAGGCTTGTCACTAAAATTCAACAGGAAACTTATATTTTGTTACTTTGATTATTTTATCATTTTTGTGTGAAATAATTTCAAGATCTATAGTTTTTCTTCTTCCTGTCTAGGTTTTCAATGTGAAATGAATTTTTAAATATGTACAATTGTACATACGTTGTATTTATTTAAATGACTGTATATAAAAAATCACATCCATAAAACGACATCTTAAAACAAAATGTGTGTATTTTCCAATTGAATATTCATTCAATGTTATTTAAGGTAGGCGCTTTTGTATCACATTTTAGTTGAACTAAAGCTCAACTCTATGGCACGTCACATTTTATTAGATAAGATAGCATTTCATTGCAATTGATTGGCAATTGTCAATTTATCGATCACTTTAGCTAAAAGGCAATTCAGATTGACGTTTCAGCTTATTGTTTGGTCTCTTCCACTTGATGCAACCAATCAAATGCATATATATACATTCTATTAATAAGATTTTGAAAAAAAACACATTGATGTACACAATCGCATTTTATATATTTATAAATAAATATTTTATGTAGGTTGATTACTTCATTAGGCATTTGATTTTGTTGTCTTCTTTTAGAATTCTTATTTCTAAACAATCTAACTTACAATATGCTCATTTATAGTTCATTTGAAGATGGACAAATTTTCTATGAAAAAGTAAAATGACTCGTAAGAAGAGTATCAACTCATTTTTGTTGGAAACAGTTGGAAACAACACAAATGGTTTAGAATTCCTTAAATGTCATTTTAAAACTACTCAAATCCAAGATAAAACGTGCACAAAATAAACTCTTTAGTCTTAGAAAGAAAATGAGTTTATTAAGAAAACAGTTGAAAAATAAGATTAAGAAAGTAGGTATGACATGAATAATGTATTACTTTAATCCTTTAAATTCAAATAAATCTCATTAATTCATTAAATATAAATTCTTCCAGTTTCCGAAGCAGGTGTTGTTTAATTCTTGAAATTCTTGGTATCCTTTGATCCAACAAAATATGCCCACAAAACAATCCCCCAGTATAATTTTGTATGTTAATTTTTTTTTTAGTTTATATTCGTATGGTTACAAGTACCATCAGTGTTGTTCCTTCTTGTTTGTAAAAAAATAAAAAACGAAAAATCTTAATGCAAATTCCACTGACATACTCCACTACACACACAGTCAATCCCATAAGTGTGTGTGAAGAAAACAAACATAGAAGCATTGTTTTCCTCCTTCAAAACCTTCTTTGAAGGATACTCTTGTCTCCATCAGCTATATTATTTTTATTAAAATCTGAAAAATGAGTAAAAAACAAAGTGAATTGTTTTAAAGCTAATGCAAATAGGATTTTTCTTCCTTTCTCCCTTTCACTCTCATTCACTTTGCAAGCAAAAGTCTTAAATAAATTCTAAAAAAAAAAATACTTTAAGTCTTAGTAAAGTCTTTTGTGGAAGATGTTTCACTGGAGTGAGTTGGTAACAAGATATACATAGATATGGCATCTCTCCAAGGAATGTTTAAAATAAAAGTTTACATGTCTGGGGGAAAATTTTCAGTGTCACTGGACACACATTGTGATGACAAAATCAATGTTGTGGTTAAGAGTTAGTTTTGCATCTATAAAGACTGTCATTGTGGAGAGTTTGTGTTCAACCGAGAGACCTGGTTGAATTTTCCTGGAGGAAGAAAAGAAAAATAGAGCAAATTTTATGCATTATAAGCTTTTTTTGGAGAAAGACTTGCAAATTAAATTTTGCTTAACTTTAACCACAATCTTTTTGGTTTATATAATTTCAATTAATGTTTGATGTCATTATTGGATTTTTTTTGAGTTTGTGATACATGATTTATATTAAATCAGTCTAAAAAAATAAACCAACAAAGACTGAAAAATTTGGGTATTTTTTTGGGAATTTTTTGCAGGGTTCCGTCAAAGTGGTTTTCTATAAAGTCGGTTAACGGACGATAATTTTACGTGATAATGTAAAAATTTATAATAAGAATAAAGTCTTGTTATCTTATAATAAAGTACCTACTTAAGCTTTTTAAGACCTTACATATTTATATCTGTATGTTTTGTAGAAAAACGGAATAACTTTTTGAAAGAATGATAATTTACAAGATAAAGCCAAAAAAAATGTTCTCATTATATTAATTTTTTATATGAAAAGCTTACAAAAAAATTATACCATTAAAAAGCTTAATATTTTTTCAAAAGAATTAAACCATACAAACATTTTTTAATGCGCAAAAGGTATAAAAATAATAATTTATTGAAAACAATAATTTTTTGTGAAAAAAAGTGAAAAAATCATTTCCATCACCCAAAAATCCAATTTTTTATATGACAACCTATAATAAATTTTATATCATTTAAAAGCTTATTATTTCAGCTTTAATATGATGTTTCAATCATATCTGTAAGATGAATACAAAAAAATTAAGATTTTTTTAAAGCCAACCATATCGAAATTTCAAACTGAAATTAAGGTACTTCCTTTACTGGTGGCTTGTCTCATCGGCAACAGATCTTCACAAGTGTTTTGTGGTATTTTAAAAGTATTTTCAATCTGAGATTGTGTAGCTTATAGTGAATGTACCGTTATGTGTTATATATCAAGTGAAAGATAATGTTATCAGCATGACCAATAAAGTTAGATACAATTTTCATCTGATCAAGATCAAAAGAAAAAGAAAAAACGGTTAAAAACGGCCAAAAAACTTGAAAGCTGAAAAAATTGCTAAAAATAAAAAAACACCTAAAATACCCCTAAAATAAGGTGGTTCTTCAAGAATTCATATTTCGAAACTCAGAGACTTAGAAAAAAAACTGTATCAAACCCCTATTTTTATTTTTCATTATCTTTCGAATGGCATTTTGCAAGTTGTCAAAAAAAATATACCCTACCTATAATCACCACTTTGTCAAATGTCTACCACATGTTTTAGTTTTAAAAAACCGTTCATAACTTAGTTTTGAAATTTTCTAGAATTTTTTCAATACCTCTGTTAGCCTATCAGTTAATTTATCTATCAATTAAAAAAATTCGACTCTATTACACGTCGCGCTTAGAAAATAGCCACTTTTTTGCAATTTTGTTTCACCTCTATTTACCCTATTTAATGATTGAATTTTTAAAAGTCCTTTATTTTGTATTCATCTTTAGGTTATTACCTTTCAAATGAGCTATAGAAGATTGTTGTTTATTTTTAATTTTTAATTGAAATATATGCCATCGTGCCAAAAATTTCAGGCGGAACGGGAGAAAATGGCTTCAGTTTTTCATTGATGCTGCCATGGTTCATCGATATATACGACGTTATCACCTCACCAAGCTTGTTCCCTGACTGGCTAGAAACTTGATGATTAAGGCATGAATTCTGTAAACTTCATCTGATGCGAAAAAAGCATTAAAATTTGCTTTTGCACTTTCAAGTGCAAAATGTAACTTATTTCACTTTCAAATTCAAAGTCTCAAAAGAAACTTTAACTGAAAGTAAAAATTCTTATGATATTTGCATTTTGCGAAAACGTATAAGTATAAGAAGATAGGAACACAAATATTAAAGAAAATTCAATTTCGTACATATCCCCAAAAATCAATAAATTTCAGACTATCAACTGTTTAGTACTCCATATTTATACTCTACGTCTACACCAACAATTTACGCACAAATAATGCAAATATTCAACCCTAGAAAATCTTAGAAAGGCATTTTTCT
Organism: Episyrphus balteatus; assembly: GCF_945859705.1. Classification (NCBI taxonomy): domain Eukaryota; kingdom Metazoa; phylum Arthropoda; class Insecta; order Diptera; family Syrphidae; genus Episyrphus; species Episyrphus balteatus. Next base: position 91,833,837 of record NC_079136.1, read on the forward strand.
TGACTCTTGGATGATGATGCTATGCATAATTTCATCTTATGGTACCTTCTAACATTTTAGCAAAAAAGAAAACAATTTTTTTTATATCCAATCTGTTATCCATCCCAGAAGACTTGGACACAGTTTGTGCTTCAGCTTTTGCTCTGCGTGTGTCTGCGTGTGCCTGAAACAAAATATGCTGCCATGGTAAAATATAATTCTAGTCTTGCTGTTCAATTTTTTACTATATTAAACAGGATAATTAATACATCTTCGATTTTATAAGTTCAGCGAAACAAAATGAAAACAGAAACTCATAAACTTTTTGGCATATCGTTCAACCTTATGGAAATAGAGGGTTGAAAAAAAAATAAATTAAAAAAAAAAAAATACCAAATGATTTCATTCTCATTTATGTCTAGAAAAATCACTTTCATCAAGCAAAATCCCTTGGTCTGCATTATTTTTTAATTCTCATTCTCTTCAATTAATATTTTTTTTAAAGCAAACAATATAACGTGGTCTTTAACGCCTTCTCAAGATGGTTATTATGGTTGAGTAGTAATTGCTATGTTCCTTTGGGATGGAAATATTAAAATGATGATGAGAAAACCAACAAAAAAAAATAATAAAGTCCTTCTCGGAAATATAGTAGATGGATATTCAAGTTAAAGTACAATTAAAATGTATACGGTTTGGTTTTACCCCTTTGCTCTAGAAGTTCAAGGCTATACTGCATTGATTTTGAATTGGAAATAAATGTTTCCATTTATTTATTATTTAATTACTTAGGAATAAAATGGGTTTAATAAAGTGAATATAAGATTATTCTTTCCGTGTTTTTAATGCACAGCAACTGCTCATTAAAGTCATTGATTGTTTAAGAATTAAGATTTTTTGAAGTGAATATTTAGTAGAACCTTAACCTCAACACGTTGTTTTCATGTAAAGGACTCCTTTTTAAAAATGAGAGTTACATGTAGTTCTTCTGTATAATTTTATTCCACAAAATAAACATTCGAAAAAGTGAGGTGTAGGTGTAGTGTAATCCTCTTGGCAATAACAAAATAATTTGAAAGTTTTCTGTATGTAGTTTTTCTTTACACTTCAGATTCTTTGTTGTACGTATTTTTCAGTATGTATGTTGTAGCTTGGAGCAAGGAGAAAACTAGAATGTGATAATCATCAAAAGTTCATTTGCTTGTGGTTGGTAAAATAATGCTCAAAATATAAATACGTTTTGGTGAAATTTCATGGTTTTTAAATATTTCAATACAAAATGCCAACCAATTAAAGTCAAATTCTGGTTCAAAAGAAGTATGCCAATTTATTTTTTGTATAACAAAGAATTTAAAAAACATGAGTTTATGCATCTTTCCAGCGCTGCGTTAGTGAATATCAGACCAAAAATTTACATTTTGGCAAATTTCGAATTATTATGGTTTGAACCTACTAATTTTTAAAAGGCATATTCACCGGACTATGGTAAAAGTTTTTATAAAAGTGAATTTCTGTAAGTGAGAAGTAAAACTTTAATTGCGTATTAGTGTGGACACTACACACACTCATTTTTTAAATCTTTGGAACTGTTTTTATAAGATAATTTTTGACTTGATAACGTCTTATAAATCGATGAACCATGGCAGCCACAACAAAAAAGTGACGCCATTTTCTCCCGTTCCGCTTGAAATTTTTAGCAGTGCGGTAAAAAATTTCAATTAAAAATTAATAACAAACTATTACAGATACAAAAATCTTCTATGGCTTATTTGAAAGACATTAACCTTAGGTGGAATAACAATGAAGGACTTTAAAAAGTTCCGTCATTTAATAGGGTAAATAGGGATAACACAAAATTGAAAAAAATTAAAAGTAAACGCAAGGTTGTAGAAAATTGATTTTATTTTAATCGATAGATAAATTTATTGTAAAACTGACAATAGTATTGAAAAAATTCTAAAAAATTTAGAAAAAAAGTTATAAATGGTTTTTTAAAATTAAAACATGAGGTAGACCTTTGACAAAGTAGTGATTATAGGTTGGGGTTTTTTTTTTGACAATTTTAAAAAGGTCATTCGAAAGATAATAAAAAAAACAAGTTAGGTTTCTATTACGGAATTTTTTTAAGTCTCTGCGTTTCGAAATATGAATTTTTTAAAAACACCTACTTTTTTTGGGTGATTTTTTATTTTTTTCGTTGAGTTTACAAAATTTCAAACTTATAAAACTTATATAAAAAGAAATTGGTGTTTTAAAATGATTTTTAACCGAATAACGAAAAAAAACAAGTTTTTTTGTCCCAAGTTTTTTAGCCGTTTTTAACCGTTTTTTATTTGTATCTTTTTTCTTCAAAGTATAAATAAATGAAATTTATACTGTAGATAATAGATAGGACTATATCTGTGCAAAATTTCAATCAATTTTGTAATCACAATTTAAAGGAAACGGTAAAATAATGTTCTATTTTTCAAAACGTTTTATCGTTTAATCTTAAGCAGATAAAAATTTAATGATAATATTACCTTTCATTTGATATATCACATATAACGGTACATTTACTACAAGCTACACAATGTTATATTAAAAAACTTCAGAAATACGTCAAAACACCTGTGGAGTTCTGTTGCCCATCGACAAGGTTGGGTTCAAAAAATTCTAACTTTGTTTGTAGGAATCATAAAAATATGATTGAAGCGTCATATAAGAGGTGAAATAATAAGCTTTTTTATGATATAAATTAAATACAGGCTTTAAAAAAAAATTAATTTAATGGGGTAAGAAGATAAAAATGAATTATATTTTTGCTTTTTTTGATGAAAACTGATTGGGTTCAAAAAATGCTTGCTCTTTTTGTAGATTTTTGGGTGATTGATGGAAGGGATTTTTTCACTTTTTTTCATAAGAAATTATTGTTTTTAATGAATTATTTTAATACTTTTTGCGCATTGTAAAAATTAAGAAATGGTTTTATAGAAGAAATATTTGACTTTTTAATGGCATAATTGTAAGCTTTTCAAATAAAAAAATCGTCCGTAAACCGGCTTTCCAGACAACTACTTTTTTAACTCTTTTTAAATGATAAGCCATTCTTAGGTAGTTACAAAACAGTAATTGGTTTGACCGGAAATCACTCAAAAATGCATTGGAAACTATTTTAACCCTGTGATTTTCCCCAAAACAACTTTTGCAACATTTCTTGTGTAAACTTGAATTTTTTTTAACCAGAATTCACGCACGATCGGTAAAATTAATGTTTTAATTGCCCCTTCACGTAAGGCTCCAGAAGAATCACGAGATACTCCTTGAAACATCACGCTTCACACCCGTATCTGTGCTGTAAAGTCGCAGTAATTTTATGGGTAAAATTACTTTTCCCCTCAAATGATTACACCGGCACACAAAATAAAAAAAGTGTCATGTACCAGGAACCAGACCTATCTTTCCATATGTTTTCGGGCACGCTGAATCCGAATTTCAAGTCCGTTTGACCCTGTCACCCTCCAGTTTTGATTAAAATGCAAAAAACTCAAAAAAAGGAAGTTTTTTGCCTTTTTTGGGGTCTTTTTTACATTTTTCTCAAAACTGGAGGGTGACCGGGCAAAACGGACTTGAAATTCGGATTCAGCTGGTCCAAAAACATATAGAAAGATGGGTCTTGTTCCTGGTACATACAACTTTTTTTTTAGTGTGCTGGCACTGTCGCGAAATGTCGCTTTCATCCCCGGCACACAAAAAAAAAAGGTCCATGTACCAGGAACCAGACATATCTTTCTGTATGTTTTTGGACCCGCTGAATTCGAATTTCAAGTCCGTTTTGCCCGAACACCCTTCAGTTTTGAGAAAAATGCAAAAAACTCCAAAAAAGTTATAAAAATCCAAACAAAATGCAGTCACAGCTCAAAACTGGAGGGTGACCGGGCCAAACGGACTTGAAATTCGGATTCAGCGTGCCCAAAAACATATAGAAAGATAGGTCTGGTTCCTGGTATATGACACTTTTTTTATTTTGTGTGCCGGTGTTACCAATGGTTTAAGTTAAGTCAAGCTTAAAAAAAATGAATTTTTCATTTTTATTTAGTAACGTTTTCTTCAGCTCGTTTTCGGTTCTCATAAATCTTAAACAAGTTTTTTTTAAAGGCTTTTAGCCCAAAAATTTAGATTTTACTTTGACTACCGTGCATAGAATAATAATAAAACAAAAATTTAGTTTTAACTAAGCAAACTTTCTTGGAAATGTCAATTTATTTGTTTTCAATATTATGTTTGTGAACTTTCAATTCAAATATTGAAAGTACAGTTTACGAGTACATATACTGTAAAGATGCCTTTGGTGAAAGATTCATGGAACTTAAGAAAGGGTTGATTTAACAATCAAACTATTAAGAAGTTAAATCGATTGATAAAAATGTTTGGGGTTCCTTGTTTTTCATCTTCCTTATTTTTGTTCATCTTGTCAGTTTGAAACTTTTCCCAAGAAATTTATCAGCAAAGGGATATCCTTAACATACCTCAATTTCAGTTCAAAGATAGAGAATTTATATTTATTATGCACCAGAAGGGGAGTTTTAATTCAATTGGTTTGTTCCCAACTTAAGGGACTAAAAAGTTCAAATGACAAAATATAATAATTTATTCAAGGTCGTTGACATCCTTTAGGCACTTTGGCTATATTTTCTCTTGTGGTATGCCATAATTATCAAAATTTGCAAATTCCATGGAATTACAGAAACAAGCTAAAATTTAATAAAGGTTCCAATGGAAAGGTTTGAAAAATTTTAACAAGGAGAAGAACAGAAAAAAAAAAACAAAACAAAATCAACTTTTTTCGCCTTCCTAATTTCTTCAAGATCTTTGTGTTTGACCTTACTTGCAAATATCAAAACATCAATCTATAAAGGCTTCTAGTTGAATTTCGTGGTTTAGCGGAATATTATTCACAATCGGAGTAATACATTTTTGTTAAATTAAGTTTCTAAAGCACTGAAACTATACAAAGGAATTCTTTAAATAACTTTGAAGCTTTTACGCACTCAATAATTTTACAGCTACACATTCATGCGAGTCACCTTTGTGGGGTTAGCTAAAAATGCCAACAAAATGTATGTACCTTTAGTAGATTTTAGTTTTTCCTAAACGTAACGTAATCTCAGTTTAAACCCTTTTACTTTAGGTATGTGATATAATTCAACTTCAGGTGAGAAGATATGCCATATCAAATCTGCTAAACTTTGTAGGCTGTCATGGGAAATTGCTTTCCGGAAACTTTTGAAAGGAGTGAATAATTTATGCAATTTATTTTCTCACTTTCAGAGGTATACCATTAAAGAAAAGGTGAGACATTATTTAACCCTTCCACATTTCTAACAGAAAGTGTCTTGCTTTTTCGATCTAAGAAATGGAATTATAAAATGATTTATTGATTTTCAATAAATGTGATAAAATAGAAGTGTTGACTAAGTAAAAACAAAATGTGCATTTTGTAATAAGAGAATTCATTTTGCATTTAGTACTATGGCATTTGATAGTCAATTAGAAAAATTAACTAGGTATGACAGTTTAAATACAATTTTTTTTTACTTTCAATAAGAAACACCACGACTTTGCATCACCATAGCACCTTTCAAAATCTGTTGTTTTTGTTTTCTACAACTTTACTTCAAAATGCATGTTACCTTTTTTTATGTACATATATGTATAGAATTCCCTTATCATAATCTTCACTGGTTTTATATTTTATTTTTTGGGTAAAAACACAAAAATATCAAAAACAAAATTATCCTTTTTCCTTCAACATGAACATGACAAAAAAATATATAAACATCCTTATTGTTTGTAAGTAAGTTAGGTAAAAGGTACCTATAGTCGTATACACAACTCGGTTTAACATTTTTATAGCACTTATTTGCCTCCGGCCGGGAAGGTATTATTATACGTATGATAATAGTGATTTGTATACACAAAAAATAAACTCACTTTTCAACACATGCGAGGTAGATTTAAAAATAAAATAAGGCAAACATAAGAATTTACAAATAAAGTTCCTTCGTTATAAGTTCCCTCTCAAAAAAAAAAACCTGTTAAAGCAGATAGCACATTTGTTACAAACGTTAGCATCAATGTACCTTCTGTCTACCTATTCTATATAATACTTTTTACCAAAAAAGAAAATAATAATATCTATGCCTTCAAACCAAAAAACAGCAATCATGTCCCGGACAAGCATCGTTTGGAGATTTTTCCGTCTTAAAGTCAATCTATTTGCTACTTTTGGTTGGTTGTTGATTTTCGGTAGAAAAAAAAATAAGGAAGTTTTTTTTATTTTGTTTCCTTAAACACTTAAATTCTGCATTAAAGAAAAAGTACGATTCACAGCAGGAAGTCGAAATGGAATTTTCTAAATATTTTCAAAGTATTGAGACAATTATTCAACTTGGACCGTTTTAAATTTTCTAAGGAAATTCTAAGGGAAATGAGTTTTTGTTGGAGTTTAAATTGAAATATTTTGAATATTATACAATACTCTTGTTTTGGATGAATTATGATCAGTTTTGTTTCTTGTTTTCTATTTCGATTTAAAGTTTGTGTTTGGAAATATTTTCGTTGTTTTTTGTTTAGAAATGATATTTTTACATACAAATGTGTATTTTTAAAATGTCGTTAGCGGTATAGAACAAACTTTAGTTTATTTTTGTTTTAGAATATTTTCGGAAATATTTTAATCTGAATTTTTATACTTTTTATGACTTTTCTAAAATTAAACAACATTTTTTTAACTTTTTATTTAAGTAGGTAAGCTTTTTGTATTTATATAATGGTTATATTCAACAGCTTAAAAGACGAAAGAAGTGAAATATACAAAAAAAAAGCTTTTGAAGCACTTTCTACAGAGCGTCACTCCTTTGAAAAAAAAAGACCTTCACAATTTTAACGTGAATATTTTTTGTTTACTCACTTTTTCCAGATATAGCAATTTGTAAATTTGTGGGGAAAAAAAGGTGAGAAGCGCTAGAGTTAAATAATTGAATTTATTTCTTTTTTCGTTCACCTCAGAATCTTCTAATTTCTTTATAGAACTTAGTTTCAGCAAAAATAAAATTGAAATTGAATTTCCTAAGAACTATTAAGGTTTTAGTTTATTGATTTATTTAAGAGTAGAGGTACACTTCCTTTTAAGAATAAGTTTGATGTAATTAAGTGAATTTTTTTTAAATATCTTCCTTTACATCTCATTTAAGTTCAATTTCAACTGATAGGTGGTAGGTTTTGTAAATAAGAATAAATGATTAAAATTAAAAAATTACAGTCAAGTTTAAACTTAAACTTATAGACCATACAACATTATTGCTGAAGAAAAAAATAGTACGCATACGCCCGAGTGTACTGAAAAAACATCTTACAAAAGCAAGGAGTATGCAAGAAGTTGAACAAAAATTTGTAAGTGTATGCATTTATTGTTGAAGTTTGAGTATTTTACTCATCACTAAGAGTTATTTAAAAGAAAATGCATTACATCGAAAGCTGACATAATACGACAAAAAAGTATAGGACCAAGTCAGAAAAACTCTTTCATGAATTTTTTCAATTTTATATCGAAACATAATACAGTAGTCCCTCGATAATGTGTACTAATTAAAACAAGGCGTTTTCGGATTTTAGAGGGATTCACATTACTGGAACTTTTTCCAATTGCCATATAACTGATTAAAACATTCTTAAAACCAATGAATATTACAGTTATTTTTAGCTCAGTTTAAGCCTGTACTGAATAAAGAAAAAAATCAATAAAGTACAAGTAAAAAAACGTTAAAAAACTTGGTATAAAAAGATGTAAAATGTTAGCACAAAAATCTCCGACCTGCAGCTGCTTTCAATATCTTAAGAAATATCAAGACAAATAACAGTTATCCACTTTTCAGACCTATACAAAGATTGCGTGCACGAACGAGAAAAACATGCAAGCTTTTGCAAAGGAAATTCACATTATACACTGAACCAAAAAGGTACATAAAATTAATGAATTTGTACATTAAATTAATGTAAAAATTCATGGCAAATGAGCCAATGTAAAAATTCATTAAATTTAAGAATCTTTTTAAGAACAAATTCATAAGGGAATGAATCTTTCTTAAAAATTAAGAATAAGTTCTTAAATTTTATGAATTCTGTTCATACACGAATTCGAAAATTTTTGAACATGTTTAAGAAAAGTTTCTTAGATTTTAAGAAAAATTCATACAATCTAAGAATTATTTCTTATAATTTAAGAACAAAGTTTAAGAAAAGTTTCTTACATTTTAAGATTATTTCTTATATTTTATGATTTTTTTCATAAATTCCGTAAAAATTTGAATGAAATGTTGCTTAAATTTTATGAAAAAAATCATAAAAACTATGAATTTTTCTATGATTGTTTTCATAAAATGTAGTACACTTTTCATTAAAATGTATGCATTTATTTATAAAGATGCATATAATATACATTACCATTCAAAGCATTTAATTTGTTCCTGAAAAAAATTGTGTTCCAATCAAACAAACAGCAAAAGAAAACAACCCAAAATCTAAGACAAAGAAATGAAACAGTTTTTAAAAATAAAAGAAATGTTTTATTGGTCACTTTCACTATAAATTAAATTAAAAATATAAATATAAATATCACTATAAATTTATTTTTTAATTTAATTTTTCTTTTTTAATTGATGCATCATCTGGAAAGATAAAAAAAAGTTTGTATTAGTAAAATGACTATGTACTATTTGGTTCAAAAAATCAAAATAGAAGGTAGAATTATCTTTTACCTTATTGTAATCGGCAGCATTAGGTTCAGCAGCTGAAAGAAAAAACAATACAAAATTGAATAAGTTGGGGAAAAATCACAATATAAAAAATTTAGGTGGATACAGAATTAAATAGAATAATTTGAGGAATGTTGATAATATTACTTTAAAACAAAATTTAAATATTTAAAGGGATTAAATAACATGCAACACTTACTAAATTCTATGTTTTCCAAACATGATGTGTTTGCTTTATTTTGCAATGACAACTTTGGGTGTACTGGATCTGTTGCAAATAGACTTTAGGATGGTTTTTACGGTGCAGTATTAAGTGCCCTTTTGCCGGTTCTATTATATTTCGCTTTTTTGCGAAAATAACATTGTCTAAAATTGAAGATTACTCACGTGCCTACTCGTTTTACAAAAGTATCTAAATTATGTACCTATAACAAAAAAATTTTTAAATATATTTAATATATATATAAAAGAAAGAAATTTTTAACAAATTAATTATGTTTTTATACTTATCTGAGTATATGGGAAAGAGGCAACGGGAACCAACAAGAGTCTTATACTCTTCAAAATTGTATACGTGGTTTTAAATGCTTAACACTGTATTGTTTTTTATTCACAAACTTGTTTCGGCAACGACTGTTCACTTTGAATATAAGATTTTAAACTAAATCTGCAGAGAAAACTTTTTAAGGCATAGATTCAAAACAACAGTTATTATTTTCTAGATTGATGAAAAAATACATAGACTTTAAGAAAATATACTTAAAAACTCAAAAGGTAAGAATTTTTTCATAAATTATATGTATACTTTCATAGAATTTAATGAATTAATTCTTAAATTTTGGAAAAATATGAATCTCGAACTTAAAAAGTATGAACAGATTCTTAGATTTTAAGAATAAGTTCTTAATACCGAATGCAGGATAACGGTAAAATGTTCGTTATTTTTCAATTAATGAAAAAATACATTCATTTTAAGAAAACATACATTCATTTTAAGAAAAAATACTTAAAACACACAAAATTTATGAACTCCTTACAAATGTAATTTTAAACATAGATTTTTTTAATTTTAGAAGGGAAAAAAGTCAATTTTAAAAATTATTTTAACTCAAAATACAACTGAATGGAAAATAATAGTGAATTTCATTCATAAAAGTATGTCCAGATTCTAAGATTCAGCAAAATATCCTTCAAATTGGAGCTAGAAGTTTATGAATTTATTCATAAACCTTCGTATTTGTTCTTAAAAAAAATTCATAAAAATTTTTTCCATAGGAAAATTTTTATGAAAACTGATTCTTAAATTTTATGAATCTTTCTTAAAACTAAACATTTTTTTTAAGAATTTGTGCTTAAATTTAATGAATTTTTCTTAAAAATGTATGAATTTTGGTTTATGAACGAGATTCATAGTTTTTAAGAATAATACTTTTTTCAGTGTAGAGTCTAAAAATTTTCGAAATTCACATTACAGAGATGACAATGAACATTTTTGGCGATTCACATTTTAGAGAAATTCGCATTATCGGTAATTCACATTATCGAGGGACTACTGTATAACCATCTTTAGCAGGCATAAAATCTCTAAGATCTACAAACTTAGGGACATAATCCCCAATAACTGGATCATAGAAAGCACGTGAAACGCACTCTTAAAGATGTTCTTTTGAATTAATGAAATTTTTCGTTCACACAATCTAGTCTATTGAATAGACCCTTTTGGATGGAACAAATTCGTTCAAGACTTTTTATTGGCGATTATGATTCCTTGGCATACAAGAATACTCCAGCCAAAAGTGCTACTAAATCCATTGGTGCATTTCTGAGAAAACGGCAACACTGGTCGGTTTTCAGTTTTTTTGATTTAACTCGAAAACCAAGCCTGACTTTGAAATGGTTCAAAGACACTTTTCATAGCAAATTAAATTTTCTGTCAAGTTAAGATGGTTAAAAAATTTTAAAAATTATTTTTGTCTAAAATTCTAACCTAAAATCAAAGAAAAAAAAGTTAAAAAATTGACAATTTTATTTTTTTTTTACTAAATCAAGGGGCACTTTGTGTTTGTAGCCGGGACGTCCAAACTTTGTACTAATGAAATAAAGTAGAGGTAAAAACCTTTGATAATATGTAATTTTCAATTTTTTTTGTCAAGAAACAACTTAAATGTACCTATTCAAAAATTAGCACTTTTTCTAATTTTTTTACTTTTTTAGTTAAAAGCAAGTTTTTAAAACTCGATAAAATCGTATTAATTGGTAACTTTTAGACTTTTAAAGTAAACATACTTCGAGGGATTGATTTAATATAAACTAAATATGACAAACAAAAAAATTTATTTGCATCCTTATGGCCTTTTGTGCAATTTTGTGTATGTGCATTTTTATAAATACGGGTCGAATGGATGGACGGAGAGCCATTAGCTTTGGTCTATTGCATAGAAGAACATTTAATACCAACTCTTTTACTGTTTTCAATGGCCTGAAAAACAATCCTTGTAAAATCCGCGACCAACGAAAAGTTTCTCTTGAAAAACGAAAAAAATACTCTAATGAGTTTGAAACAAAATAGCTCAGGCAAATTAGTAAATCAAATTGCATTTTTCGCGGGACAAATTTTTTCCATGGAACGTGTTTAGGTGAATGTCCTTATCGTAAAAGTGAATTTTTTGGGATGATAAGATATCGAGAACAGCCGCCATCTTGGAAAAGAGGTCGGTGCCGTTTTTATTTTATAACTCCATTTTTACTCATTTAAACCAAAAATGTCCGAGAATAGACTTATTATCAATTAAATTATCTAAAAAATGATATACAAATGAATTCCGTGAGTTAGTTAAATTCAATTTTATAGTCGGTCAAAGTCCGGGTTCTTCTCGCAAGGTTAAGACAATATGACATTTTTTCAAATATCTGAAGAACTTTTTATTTGTTTGGGATTTTCTTAAAGAATGAATTATAGCACTTTTAATTATCTATAAAAAGAGCCCTTTATCGTAACTGTAACCAACATAATGTATAAGCCATCTAACGTCGAAGTTCACATTCTACTAGTCAAAAGTGAGAAAATAACAAGTTTTCTTCTATTAAACCGAGCAAATTTTTGAAGTGGAGGTATAATGAAAATATAAGTAAACAGTTTTTTAACTATATTCGTCTAAATATTGAATTCAAAGTTTGAAATCTTTAATGTTAACCTTAATATAGTTTTCGAGGTTTTCAATGAAGTGAATTTTCCAATTAATGTGAATAAGCTAAAGTGACACTATTTAAAATTCTAAATATAAGAACTGATGCCCTGTCATTTTTTCTAAACATGAACACCTCAATCTCAGCATTACGACAAGTATAACTCAAGATATGAGGTGTGTAAGCCGTTATGTTTTCGAGACTATTGTGTTTAATTTTTGATTGTTTATTTGAACTATTGAAATCCCAAATATGTTCAGTTAAAAAATCGTATAACATGACTTCGACGTTTGGTTGCTTCTACAATGTGATGGTTACAAAAACAATAAAGGGTTCATTTCATAGATAATTAAAAGTGCTATAATTCATTCTTTAAGAAAATCCCAAACAAATAAAAAGTTCTTCAGATATTTGAAAAAATGTCATATTGTCTTAACCTTGCGAGAAGAACCCGGACTTTGACCGACTATAAAATTGAATTTAACTAACTCACGGAATTCATTTGTATATCATTTTTTAGATAATTTAATTGATAATAAGTCTATTCTCGGACATTTTTGGTTTAAATGAGTAAAAATGGAGTTATAAAATAAAAACGGCACCGACCTCTTTTCCAAGATGGCGGCTGTTCTCGATATCTTATCATCCCAAAAAATTCACTTTTACGATAAGGACATTCACCTAAACACGTTCCATGGAAAAAATTTGTCCCGCGAAAAATGCAATTTGATTTACTAATTTGCCTGAGCTATTTTGTTTCAAACTCATTAGAGTATTTTTTTCGTTTTTCAAGAGAAACTTTTCGTTGGTCGCGGATTTTACAAGAATTGTTTTTCAGGCCATTGAAAACAGTAAAAGAGTTGGTATTAAATGTTCTTCTATGCAATAGACCAAAGCTAATGGCTCTCCGTCCATCCATTCGACCCGTATTTATAAAAATGCACATACACAAAATTGCACAAAAGGCCATAAGGATGCAAATAAATTTTTTTGTTTGTCATATTTAGTTTATATTAAATCAATCCCTCGAAGTATGTTTACTTTAAAAGTCTAAAAGTTACCAATTAATACGATTTTATCGAGTTTTAAAAACTTGCTTTTAACTAAAAAAGTAAAAAAATTAGAAAAAGTGCTAATTTTTGAATAGGTACATTTAAGTTGTTTCTTGACAAAAAAAATTGAAAATTACATATTATCAAAGGTTTTTACCTCTACTTTATTTCATTGGTACAAAGTTTGGACGTCCCGGCTACAAACACAAAGTGCCCCTTGATTTAGTAAAAAAAAAATAAAATTGTCAATTTCTTAACTTTTTTTTCTTTGATTTTAGGTTAGAATTTTAGTCAAAAATAATTTTTAAAATTTTTTAACCATCTTAACTTGACAGAAAATTTAATTTGCTATGAAAAGTGTCTTTGAACCATTTCAAAGTCAGGCTTGGTTTTCGAGTTAAATCAAAAAAACTGAAAACCGACCAGTGTTGCCGTTTTCTCAGAAATGCACCAATGGATTTAGTAGCACTTTTGGCTGGAGTATTCTTGTATGCCAAGGAATCATAATCGCCAATAAAAAGTCTTGAACGAATTTGTTCTATTTTTGCTCTCTAGCTCGGGTCTATTAAATAGACTAATCATCGTTAAACAAAATTCGTTAAAAACAAACTTTAATTGCTCACATGTGCTTGTAATTCAAGAATGTAAATGTTTTATTAATCATCAATTTGACATAATTGATAGAATCATATTTGTTTTAGGGTTTCGACCTTTTGTAAAGAAAAGAACCTCTTCTGTTTTTGTTAAAAAAAAGCTTTCTATTTGATTACTTGATGAAAATAACAGATTATTTTTTTTATTATAATACCCTGATTCACCTTCTCAAATGTGTTTTACTCTTGTAAATTGTTTTTGATAAATCACACATTTTAAATTTTATTAGCAAAAGAATAAGAACTCAAATAACAATTTGCATACATGCTCACATACGAATATTTGTATAAATATAAACATAATATTTTTCGGTACAAAATAAATCTCTTTACTCAAAGAGAAACCCTTATCCCAGATGAGAGTCAATTTTTTTCTTCTTTAGGAACTCCATATACGTATGTATATACATATCTCAAAATATAAGGTTAACATATTTCCCATGGGTGAATATAGTAATTTTATTTGGTTTAATGCGATTTATTACATTGATTAATCGGTTTTGGTATGTAGCAGATGTTTTTTAATCTTAAGCAATAAAGTCAAATATGGAGAAGTTCATTTCATGGGTAGTTTGAATGCGAAACAATAAAGTCAAAATTGAATTAAGTTTTATTTGGATGGTTAAGAGGTTTATTTAAAATGGAAGTGGTATCCCAAATTTGTATAAGGTTTTTGTTAGAAGAGATAAATGTTGTAATTTTTCTAAGTTTTTTTTTTTTTGTTATACTAATTCCTATTATAGTTACGGTGACCATATTTCTTCAAGCGAAACCCGGGACAGATACAAAATTCGTTGAATCGTTTTGAAAATATTGATTTTTCAAAAAAAAAATTGAATATTTTAAATGAGTTTTCATAATTTTTCCTTATTTTGATATGAAGATTTTCTAAACGATTTTATGGGAGAGTTTATGTTGAAATCATTTAAGTCGTTAACGAAATCAGAAATCAAGAAAATGGTTATATAATAATGTCTGTTAATAACTTCTAAAAAAACATTTTTTTAATCAAAATCGGAAGAGCTGTTTTTTAACATTTTAATTTTATTTTAAATGTGTTTGAAATTGTTTGTGTTAAAGAACACAATTTTTAACATTTCCTGAGAAGTTTTGAAACTTATCTGGGTTCTTTACTCTTCCATATGTTGTTCTTAATTCGAAACCATTTTACCTGGTGTAGCAACCTGACAAACACAAGCTGAAACTAAATAATTGACGAACATTTAAAAAAAACTAAAGCTTTATCTAGAGGCGAAACGAAAATGCAGCTTAGGTAACGAAATTCTTACCTGTGCTAGAATATATTTAGATTTTTTAATCGTCATTTATTTGTCCAGGCAATTTTTCTTGCAGCAAAAGTTTTTTGACTTTGGAGACTTAGAAAAATGTTCGTTTTGCTTCAGCAGCGTACTAGGCTTAATGCTTTAAATTAGTAAACATTTTAATTTCCAGCCACTGTTTTCTTGATTTAAGTACAAAGTATTTATTGTGTATGTTAAGTGGCTCGCTAAAATTTTGTAGAGTGTAATAAATCGATAAAATAAATAAAACATATTGCAGAGTTTCCGCTCCATATCCCAACAGGAGTCATGTCACCATTTTCATGTGTTATAGTATAAGTAGGAACATTTATGTTCTGTTCATCTTCACTTTCTACCTGTGTCAATAATTTTTAATTTAATTTAATTGATTGGAAAATTTAGGATAAATAGTATTAAAATGGGGAAACCTAAATTTCCCACAAACAAATTTGGGGGTGGGTGTCAAAAGTGGTGTTTTTTTAAAGATTTTTGTGAAGAGTAAACCTCCTTTCCAAAAAAGTTATAAAAAAAGTTGTGGATAATAAAAAGTTCTACAACTTCTACTCAAATCATTTTTCATAAAAACCCAAAAAAAAAAAGATTTTGTTAAGTTACAAAAAAAAAATCGAAAGTTTAAAAATTAAATTTAAAAAATTTTATATTTTTCAAAAACTTTTTTTTAATTTATTTTTATTTCGCACTTCAAAATGATAAGAAATACCTGTCTGCAAATTTTGAATAAAATTGGCTGATGCTTTAATAAAATATATGAACCTAAAAAATATGTAAATTTTTGCAAAAATGGCATAGCCATATTTCCATTCTTCGAATTTTTTGAGAAAAATTAAAAACGCCGTTTTGTTACAATCAAAAAAACTATTACTTATATTAAATTTAATAGAAATCATAAGAGCCGTTTTCGAGAAAATTGCAATACCTCGAAACCGGTATATGGGAGATATGTGTTAAAAAAGAGATATTACAAAACCTAGGAAATTACGCAAAAATCATTTGTACCAAGTTTCGAAAATCACTTCTTTGATCTTCTCCATCATCGTAATGTTGGTTTTGATTAAAACCTCACATTTTTTTTTTCTTCGCGAAACCAATACCTTACTTATAGAAACAAGTAAAAATAGTATATTTTTGAATCAAAAAATTCGCGAAAGAATTTTTAATTTCCACAAAAAAAGCAACAAAATTAAAAAAATATTTAAAATGAAAGCAAAAACAAAAAAAAATTACAGGTAGTAAGCACTTTTAAAGCACTGCGATAAGTCTGGCCTATGAACTTGCTTGTACAGTGTACTTGTCCTTGTTTCATTCAAACCTTCAATGTAAATTGACGGAGGAAGCAGCCTAGCTGCACTCATTCCATGACAACATGCTAACAGCTTTTAAAAAAGTTAAAATACTTAAAAAGTTACGTTGCATAACTGATACAGTTGATCAACAAAGTTTTATTGCAAAAAAAAATGGTCTGAAAATGATATCTATCTTCGCAACAACATCACAAAAATAGTGTTTCTGGAAGTTCAAAATTCGATATCTCAACACTTAAAATGTTAGAGCAGTTCTGTAGTTCTGATACTAGATTCGATTTTTACAACTTTTACCCTCTGAAAACTGGATTGGCTTTGTTCTACTTCTAAAAAACACACTTCCACTCAAAATATGTTTAATACCTTATCCTTTTGGATCCTTCATTTTCATTGAAAATCTTAAGTCAAGTTTCCTGAGGAGAGTAACAATTGTTAAAACGAAAACAAACTTTAATAAAAATATTTAAGCTTTAAAACAAGGTTGGTTTGTCTTAAAAAGATGGTTCGTGAAAATCAATAATTCTATCTCTAACATCCTAAATATAACTTTTTTATTGAAGACAAAGTCTAGATACATATTGCACCTAAAGCTAATTTAACGGAACCATGAACACGCTTGTTATTTTTGTCTCCTATGACACACTTCTTGTTCATTTATTTGCCTCTATAACCACCCAAAACGTAGGTGTTATAGTTATTCAGCTTCAATAGTTTAAAGAGCTCATGAATCACACAACACTACCACAGGCATCCTTAGTAGCTGTAAAATCTTTGACACTTTGTGACAACTGTCAAAGCCAAAATACTTATATTCAACATACAGCTTTATCTTTGCCTAAGGGTGACTCTGCATCTCAATGTGCGCTGTACTGCTTTTCCACCTTCACACTTTCACCTCTATACCCCCTTGGTTATCTGTAATGTTGATTTAGATGACATCTGTGCCTTCGTTTGTAGGTAATGAACACAAAATTAATCTGTTCACACCTGTACAGATACGATGACGATGTTCTGAGTATCTGTGTGCAAACATAATGATTATGTGTTTAGACCTAGACCCGAATTGTATACACAACGAATAACGCCAAGATTGCTTTGCAGCGATAAAAGAAATAATATTTGTACAATCGAATTTGGGGGAAAAAAAATATTTGTTTTTTGATTTAACGTTAGAAAATTATGTTTTTAAACAAAACACAATTTTATTTTATTTGTTTTAAATCTCGGAAAGGTAAAGGAATGAACGTTTAATTTTTTTTGTTGTTGTTTGTGGTTTCTGGATGTGGTCCAAAGTACATTTCACGTTTCCGCTTACGTTTACGATTTGGGGAGATTTAATTTGGCAAAAGCATTAATTGAAATGAATAGCACCTGTTGATGTTATTGCCATATGCATATCTATAGAAATGGTTGCAGATGTGCTGTTATATTTTTTATTAAAAGTGATAGTTGAAGGTGAAGGAGAGTTTTGACTACAAGCTTTAAAAACCAAAGAAACTGCAAGTAGGTCTTAAAAGTCTTATAGCAAAGTTTCAGATTCACTTGGATTTTGGTACCAAGTTCAAAAAACAATCAACGGTCCCGGAAAAGATGTGCCTTGTACCCAGGTCCACTGGGATATTAAATTTCACTTGTCTGAAGGGTGCAGAAATTCATATTATGTATAAGGAGTTAAAACTTATTTTTAACTCTATAAACTTTCAAGTAATTTAATAAGGGTATCTTCTTAAGGCATAAGTTATTTGAATTTCCAACAACTGGGTCAGAATCTCTTATCGATTTTAAAAGACTATCTATACAATGTATCTTTACATGTACGTACCTACCTAATAAAAATAATATACCTCATGTTATCTCTTTAATAATACTTAACTGAATATATTTTGGCGAATTGCCAAAACGTCTGATAGTTGAATTTTACCATTCAAAAATAGTTGTCAAGAGTGAGAAGTGAGTATCTTTAGACTGATATGATATTATGATTGCTTTATATTATATACTAGTAACTCCTAGATAGAATAATTTATATTATATACTTTATTTGTATAGACTTTTTGAGGAAGGTAGGTATAAGAAGAAGACTTCTATTAAAATAACTCTTTTAATAAAGCGCAATTGCCAATAAGAAAAATAAAAATAGCAATTTTTTATCAGCAAATATCTTTACTTGGAAGATAACGTATGTATTATCAAAAGCAATTTTATTCATAATTTGTTGCTTTTTTTAAATCGAAGTGGTTTTTATTTATAAACCATAGGCAATAAAGGTGTTGTGAATGTGAAACTTTGTTTTAGCAAACAAATAAAAGCCTAGTATGTGACCCAAAAAGAATTTGCATCCGTTACACACTCATCAGACAAAAAAAAAATTTATATTGGGATAACTTTTTTAAATAGTTAAAAATGGTTGTTTTTGACTATTTTAATGGTTGAAGTAGGTATTCTCCAAATTAACTAATAGTCAATTTTACCAATTTTTTAAATAGTTATCCCGATTTTAACTATTTTTTTTCTCTGAGTGTAGTTAAATATTGGGGAAATTATTTTTCTTACAGCTGATTAATAAAGTTAGTTTTGCAAGCGAAATTTTAAATACGAGTATTTACTGGTGGCGGCGCTACGCGCTACAATTCATTATAGATTTGGGAATAAAATTACAAGCTTCTCCAGTTTGCTCTATCCTTAGCCACCTGCGTGCAGTTTTGTACGCCAAGTTGATTGACGTCACTCTCCTCTTTCGAGCCCACCTAAAACAGGGTTAACTTATGTTGCGTTGGTCGATTTCGATTCTCTGGGTTGGATTCAAAAACTTTCACCTTTCTAAGTGGCTGCAGATTTCCTCGTTTAACTAGGTTAGTGTCTAGTTCCAAACCGTACAGTTTTTTGTTGTTTCTTCTTCTGTAATCAAAATCAATTCTGACGGCAAATTAAATCCATTCCGAATTTTTTTCTATCGAAATAATTAAAAGCTTTCATCCTAGTTTTTATCAGAGCCAAGTAGACAAAGGTCTTCACTACCTCGAGGTTATAGCTGTCCACAGTGGCTACTGCAAGGTATTGGTTGAATTCTCACCGGAACGTTTTGTCATCCATAATACGGAAGAAATGACTATATTCGATAGCAATATGGTTAACCTGCATGACAATTGATTTTCAGGTAAATTTTTGAATGTTGAAATCTGTACTATGTAGATATTACAATATTTTTACCCACAGCAAAATCGCTTAGCCTGAAACCGTTCTCGTTGTTCATACTTTCATAGATAACATCTCTTCTAGCTTCACATTCAGTGGCTTTTGAGTATGTGAAGACTCTTTTTTGTGGTGGATATTTTGACCATTTTTCTAAGGATTTTTTTTTTAAATTATGTTTTGAGGCAGTAAGTATTGCACCGCTTTTTGTTATGTTAACTCGTTTGGAATTTGCGACGAAAGTTTTTATTTGTTACTCAAATATTTCCGACTATAAGAATGCTTTAAATTGTCCTGAGCAGGAAAAAACACAAAAACTTCTAAGGACATCATCTTAAGGACCCTATTATTAAAAAAAAAATTAAATAAGATGAACATGAAGAACATAAGATGAAAACAAAATTTAAAATTGTTTAGATCATCCAGGCACTTTAAAGAAGTTGAAGATTATTCTTGATCCAAGAACTTCTTGTTAACGCCATTAATATAAAACAATATTGAAGAGTCAGCTTCCCACGTCATCACTTGCTTCTTTTAAATAGAAACCACTTAATATAACTTCTTCTTCTTTTACTGTTTTTCAAATGACCCCCTGAAAATCCGAATCAAATCGGCCCAACTGCTCAGACAAACAAATATTTATTTGCATTTCGAATCTCTTTTTACCAAATAAATAGTCCCTCTGAAACTGCAGATAAAGTCTTTAATAACAAAAACAAAACAGGAACAAATTCATGACTTTTACCTTTTTTTACGTTTCTGCTGATATTTTTTTGTCTTCATGATTGTATATCAACCTACCTGCCTTAAAAATTCCATTTATTCTCAAGTGACCTTTTCATTGACTCCCTTTACAGAGCTTCAACCTATAAACAAAAAAAAAAGGACAACGTTGAAATTGTTTTCAATGTAGCGTGAACAATGAATAAAATCACCAACGTGATGTTCAAAAAATCTACTGCAGATATTTCATTTTTAGTTTTTTTGTTTTTGTCGGAAATATTCACACAACAAAATTGCAATTTTAAATCGCACCTCTGTTTGAATTTTAATAAATTGTAATTTAACCATTACTCATTGTCACCGTTTATTTGAATAATCAGCATCCCACTGACCCCCTTAAGTCCGGATAATCTGCATTTTGTTAAGAACAGGTTCTTTGTTTCTCGGAACAATAGTTTCTAAAAATAGAAATTACTAAGTTTTGAAAATATCTTCATCTTAGACAGTTAGACCGAGAGCCGGCAGCATATTTTGGCAGTTTTGATATAACCGAAATTCGAGTGTGCACATATCTAGATATGCACCACAGTATATCAACGGAACAAGTCTGGCAGTGATCTTTTTCAGCTTTCCCTTGCCAGACGCATCCAAAGTGCAGCAAAAAATCAATTTTTGGCGTTTTGGTATAACCGGATAAATGATACACCAAAAAATCATAAAAAATCCCCTGATTTCGAATCTGTGGGTACCGCAAGTTTCTTTTTCAGCTTTCCCCCCGCCAGACCGCTTTAAAGCATTTTTAAGTGCATTTTTCTAATAAAAAACCTTATTACTTATTTTCTGTTAGGTATAACCGTATGATGGTAACAAATTAATATTCTATGTCTATTCCAGTACTAGAAAATATAATTTTTAGCCAGCTATTTTTCAGCCTTCCCTCTGCCAGACGCATCCAAAATGCAGTCAAAAATCAACTTTTGGCGTTTTCCTAGGTATTAACCGAATAAATGATACACGAAAAAATCATAAAAAATCCCCTGATTTCAAAAATATGGGTACCAGAAGTTTTGTTTCAGCTTTCGGCCCGCCAGACCGCTTTGAAGCATTTTGAAATGCATTTTTCTAATAAAAAACCTAATAGCTTATTTTCTGTTGGGTATAACCGTATGATGGTAACAAATTAAAATTTTATGTCTATTCCTGGTTTAGAAAATATGAGTTTAAGCCAGATATTTTTCAGCCTTCCCTCTGCCAGACTCCCTTAAAGGTTTCCCAAACAGGTTTTTCCATAGAAAAAACACCTAGTTTCTGTTTTTTTCTTATAAAATTGAAATAATATTTTTTGTTTAGAGTAACCATATGATGGCCAAATATTAACATTCTCTGCCTTTTCCTGATTTAGAAAATGTAAGCTTAAGCCAGTTTTGTTTGAGCCTACCCTCTGCCAGACGCCCTAAAAGGTATCTCAATAGTACGGGAAAGTTAGATTTTGCTATATGGGGCATGGGGGTCTGGGAAAAAATCCGTTTGTCCCTATACAAAAAATTGCAATTTTTTGAAGTTTTTTGCCTACAGATCGAAAACGGTGTGTCAAATCGAAAAACCAATATTGTAACAAATGAAGGTAATTAAAAGATCTACAACTTTTACAACGAACAAATTTTTTTAAAAACGCTCAAGTAAAAGAGATATGACAAAAATAAGAAAATCACTTTTTGACGTGTTTAAAAAAAAAAACACCCTAACTTTTAAACCAAAGGGATAATCGAAAAATGTTATTTAACATATATTGTAGAAAATTAAATTATTTCAAGTTTGTCATACCTACATTGTTTTTTCTGTAGGTTCAAAAATACGCGAGTTATGTGAAAAACTAAAATTTGTATTAAAAAAAAAAAAAAAAATGGCGGCCAAATGACTCTTGGTGCGATTGAACCAAATTTGGTTTACGACTCGTGTCTTTATGCCTTTCGAGCCCTGAAGTCAAAATGCATTTCGGATTTTTTCCCAGACCCATATAGCAAAATCTAACTTTCCCGTACTATTGAGATACCTTTTAGGGCGTCTGGCAGAGGGTAGGCTCAAACAAAACTGGCTTAAGCTTACATTTTCTAAATCAGGAAAAGGCAGAGAATGTTAATATTTGGCCATCATATGGTTACTCTAAACAAAAAATATTATTTCAATTTTATAAGAAAAAAACAGAAACTAGGTGTTTTTTCTATGGAAAAACCTGTTTGGGAAACCTTTAAGGGAGTCTGGCAGAGGGAAGGCTGAAAAATATCTGGCTTAAACTCATATTTTCTAAACCAGGAATAGACATAAAATTTTAATTTGTTACCATCATACGGTTATACCCAACAGAAAATAAGCTATTAGGTTTTTTATTAGAAAAATGCATTTCAAAATGCTTCAAAGTGGTCTGGCGGGCCGAAAGCTGAAACAAAACTTCTGGTACCCATATTTTTGAAATCAGGGGATTTTTTATGATTTTTTCGTGTATCATTTATTCGGTTAATACCTAGGAAAACGCCAAAAGTTGATTTTTGACTGCATTTTGGATGCGTCTGGCAGAGGGAAGGCTGAAAAATAGCTGGCTAAAAATTATATTTTCTAGTACTGGAATAGACATAGAATATTAATTTGTTACCATCATACGGTTATACCTAACAGAAAATAAGTAATAAGGTTTTTTATTAGAAAAATGCACTCAAAAATGCTTTAAAGCGGTCTGGCGGGGGGAAAGCTGAAAAAGAAACTTGCGGTACCCACAGATTCGAAATCAGGGGATTTTTTATGATTTTTTGGTGTATCATTTATTCGGTTATACCAAAACGCCAAAAATTGATTTTTTGCTGCACTTTGGATGCGTCTGGCAAGGGAAAGCTGAAAAAGATCACTGCCAGACTTGTTCCGTTGATATACTGTGGTGCATATCTAGATATGTGCACACTCGAATTTCGGTTATATCAAAACTGCCAAAATATGCTGCCGGCTCTTAGACTAAGTGGGAAAGATTAGTATTAGAATTAGAATTAAATTGTATCAGGGTTTGAAGGCTATAGTGGCATTGCATCGACTCTGATGTCACAAGACCAAAGGTAGATTAAGATCCTTCTGAATTCAAAAAAGCTGGGAAGAGCTAATATCTGCATAATTCAGTCACGAAAGGATGTTCAGAAAATCTAGGCCGTTAAAATTTGAAAATTCTATTACATATCTTGAAGCTATAACTTTTTAAATAAGGTGTCCAAAAATGTATTTGACAACCTAAAAATGTTGAAAGCATCAGTGAACGGAATCAACAAAATCAACTGTCAGCCCATATAACCTAACCTATCAGTGAACGGAATCAAAACGATTTATTACACTAGCCAAAAATTTTCAACTTTTAAAAATTTTCCAGAAAGATTTATATAAAATTTTATGGATTTGAGTTCAGTAAGCTCAAAAATCATATTGGTTTCTTCTAGCAGCTCTAGTTTTTGAAATATTTAATTTTTGATTTTTGAGGGAGAGTTCATACTAATTTTTAAGTTTTCCTTATTTTGAGCGTTTATTAAAATTTTCCAGAAAAAGTGTTATTATCAATGAAATGCAGTTACATTGCATAATTTCATTTTTCTCCAATAACGTAGTATGTCATCAAAAGCTTATAACAAACACTTTTTTGGAACACTGTTAACGTTCGCGTGCTGGGAATTTTTTTGGAAATTTGTAAACCTGGTCATTTTAGCGATAGTGTGATTTTGTTGTTATATTTAAAAGTGATGCACCGCAAATTTAAAGATTGGAGATGGAGAAATTTCAAAGTCAACATTTGAAAGAAAATAATCTTTTCAAGACAACAATTTTCAATATAAAATTAATTGCCTCTATTAATTCCTTATCAATCACTGAAATCCGAAAACCATTTGTCTATATAGGTACCTATCGTCTTACTTCTGAGAAAATTGAAAAACTGCTTTCTCAGCAGTGACCTTACTTCGGGTATCAAGAAACTTTTATTTTAATCACCTTTGTTTTTTTAGATGTTATTGTTAATGTTGCTTCTTAGAACTAGGACTCTCCACTGGAATCGTGAAATAATGTCTTACGAAAAAGCTCCGCATTTTAACTACGGTCTTATTTCGTATGCATTTTTGAACTACGAGCACCTATTTACACTTTTTCAGTTAAATTTCTTTTTTTATATTTATTTTTTTTTATATTTATTTTTTATTTTGTGCTGCACAAATACGCAGAAGGAAAATTAGAATATGAACTGTTGGTAAAAAATTATTTTACGAGTGAGAGTTTTTAGGACTCACTATAATCTAATCATACAAGTGAAAAGAATATTTTATTCGCAAATATTATTTATATCTTCCATATCAATTCATTAAATTTGTCCCACTGTGTTCAGAAATGGTCTACCATCACACAAAAGAAATTGTAAAACAAAATTTATTCCTCCAACGAATAAGACTTTTTGTATAGGTAAACTTTGAGCACCTACCTCATAATTCATTAAACTTGACTGTTCACTTCTCCTTTGACTCCTAGTGCAATAAAATCAGCAGTCTAAATGAACAAAAATTTCTATTAAACACAATTTATAGGCCAATTTATTTGTCTTATTATAATAGGTGATTACATGATTTAGAACTTAAACAGTTCCACATGGCAGACGCGTGTAATGATTCAATGTGTCATCTGCAATCTTTCAAGCGTTTCCCATTTTATTTCAATAGAAATTCTGATCCTGAAAGATTTGCCAAAAGGCAAACGTGGTGTGCGAGTTTCTCTATGGCTTTTGGCACATTAAAAGTATATTTCAATAAGAAAATAAAGAAACTGCTTTACTCTTCATGGCCCAAACACGAACACCATTGAAATAGGCAAACAAATACAATTTATGGGACATTTTTTTTTTTTGGTGAATAGGCTCTCTTGTGGACCGTCAATCTCAAACTTAAGTATTAAATAATGACTAAAGAAGCTTTAATGGTGATCACTAGAATTCTTAACAATGCACGAACGTTAAGAGTATTAATGATTTCGCACAATCATGTGGTTGTTATAACGGTTTTTGGTGTGCGGATTGTTTTTCTCTGTATATAGTTGAGGGATTTAACTTTTTGCCATGGATTTATTCAATCCTGAAAAAATTGATTTCCAAGAAAGACTGGATATGAATTTATTTTGGATTGCCTAATTATACCATTAAGGAAAACAATGCGGTCATTGGATGAATTTTTCATATATGAAAGCAAATAATAATTGGGCATAATGGCATTTACTGTCAACATCAGAAATAATATGTTGTTCAGTAGTTGAATTAATAGGCACCGTTTAATCTAATGAATGGCTATTTTTCAAACAATTGACAGTTCAAATAAAATGATGATGAATATTATTTGGTGGTTGGAATGCTAATTATTGAATCGATTTGGTATTGTATAGATAATAATGGGAAATATTGACTTAACCGTCGAATTCTTAATTACCAGCGAAACATTAATGCGATTTTAATAATTGTTTGAAGAGGGTTTGATAATTTCATTGAGTCCATTCCACTTAAGTTAAAGCTCTTTGTACACCTATTTTTACTGATTGTGGCGGAAGGATACTTCTACTTTGAATAAATGTTCACGACACGCAAGGGGCAAGAGAAATTAAATGGCCAATTTTCTAGTACTACTAAAGGTCGCAGGTTTTTTTGTTTTTTGTTTTTAAATATTTTATAAAATCACTTTACAAAATTCTGATAAAAGTAATCTTAACTTGTATAAGATTTTAGGATTAACAACTCACATTTGATATACGAGTAAAACAAGTTCATCAAAGTAAAGATATTTAGTCCTGTAATATAAGGCTTATTTGTTTATTTTTTCGATAAATTTCTTGTTGCGAAGTCAAATTAAGAAGCGAAATTGAATTTCTCGTGGGCCAATTTTTTTTTTTTTTTGAAAGGGAGGCTGTATAAAAGTTACAAATGCTCGTATTAAAAGTTCGAAAATAGAATTTGAAGGCCCCAATAGACTTGATTTGAGATCTTTTATTTAGAAAATTTTAAAAACCATACCGGTATCACGAAGTTCTAAGAAATATTTATTAAATGGCCTTAAAACAACAATATTACACTCAGAGAAAAACGTTGGTACTTTAAAAAATGTTGTACTGTGTCCCAAGAATATAATGTGGGTTAAAAAATTGATTATATATTCTTCACTTTGAGAGTGTTGAAAATTAAAACTTTAAAAAAATATTTATCAACCCAATTAAAATAAAATGCACGACTGGCTCACACGAACTTGCTCTCAGGGTTCATAAATTTTGATCTTAACTAGGCCGAACATAGCGCTTATGTTTTACTTAGTTTATTCTAAGTTTCTAAAAAATATTTATGTTCAACCTAGCAATGATTTACTTTCATGCGAGAAATCCCTGAGAACAACATCAAATTAATTTGTCAAATCGATAAAAACGTCAATAAGTTTTTATTTGTTTTTGAGAAATTTTAGTTAAAAATTTGATAAAAACGCCTTTAAATTAATGGAAAAAGGTAAAAATAGTGAAAGTCAAATGAAATTTGCGTTTAAATCAATAAATGGAATCGTTTTAGTGAATGTGTTTGTGTTTTGTGAACGTATGTGTGTGTCAAAATTAGTGTTGAGAAAAAAAAAACAAGGGGGTGAACATTCTGTCAAAAATTTGTTCAGTGAATTTTTGCATTTGCAGATGGTTGGAATTTATAAAAGTAAGTTAACTCATATTGTTTTACTTAATTTTTGTCCATTTTGGTACCAAGGAATCATTTTTTCAGCGGTATTCTCTCTTTTTCTCGAATAAATATAAATTTCTTATGTTCTACTATTTCTTCCCCCTAAGTTAGTTTTAAATTCGTGCAAATCGCAATGTAGAACTTAGGGCTTTATGTTTCACTTAAATATTTTAGTTCCGATTCAGCAAATGGGCCTTCGTAAATTATTGTAGGCATATAAAAATCGCATTGCAAATCGCAATGCATACTTGTCATAAGAAAACTATTGAAATCAGTGGGCATTGGTTTTGATACGAATATCTTCTTAACGGTTAAAGCAATTAATTTGCTGCCAAGGAACTTTTTATAGAACGTTTAAGTCCCTACAAGAAAACATCTTGCTAATTTGAAAATATTGAATTTTCAGTGAATTAGAAAATTTTGAAATTGAAAATTGATTTTTTAATTTTTTCTCGATTTAAATCGTGAATAACTTCTTCAGAACTCAATTTAGGGAAAATTACTATCAGACCTTTTTTGTAGAGAATTAAATTTCCTATAAGAATCTGTCGTGGTTTTATTTTTCTATTTACTTATTTGCTCATCACAAAATTCCAAAGTGAAACAGTTAAATTGAAAAAACACTTCTATTTAAAAAGCTTAATTACTCGAATACGGCTCGTCTGACGAAAATTTTCAATTAGGAATTTTGTAGGAAATTTAATTTTATATAAGAAAAAATGAACAGAAATTTTTTTTACTTTGATCGTCTAGCAGTTCTGTTGTAAAACATCATATCATGTATAAAAATAAAAAAACACCGATGATAGACCTCTTAAAATTTTTTTTTAAGGCTCAAATTTTCACCAAATTTTTTTTTCATCATCCTGAACAAGATTTTCGAAGTAACTTTCAAAAAAAAAAATATTTTATTTTTTTGGCCCAGTCTAATATGTATAGTACCTAATATCGCAAGTAAAAAAAAATGGGTAAAGGTGTTCTCTTGTATGTATATACCTATGTTTGAAATAAACATAATAACACTAGCCAACAATTTTCAACTTTTTAAAATTTTCCAGAAAGATTTATATTAAACTCAATGTATTTGGGGTCAATAAACCAAAAAATCACATTAATTTTTTTCTAGGAGCTCTATTTTTTGAAATATTTTAGTTTTACACATTTTGGGGGTTGTTTCGTACTTATTTTAAAGTTATGCTTATTTTAACTGTTTGTTAACATTTTCCAGAAATTTTTTTATCGAACCTAATGCATTTGGGTTCACTAAAGCTTAAAATCACACTAATTACTTTCTAGGAGCTCTATTTTTTTAGATAATTTTAATTTTTCACATTGTTGGGGTAATTTCATACTATTTTTTTTAGATTTAATCATTACAAGCGTTCTTAAGGTTTTGTTGGAAAAATTTGTTTCGAATGTAATGTATTTCGGTTCAGATAGTAAAATAAAACTACGAAAAAAATTTTTTTAAATAAAACAAAAAAAAATTGTATGAATTTCTATGCCTTTTCATGTATGAATAATTTAAAAACTAGAGCTGCTAGAAAAAAATTAATGTTATTTTTGGAATCAGCACCCTAAATTTAGTAAGAAATGATAAACCACGTTCTGGAAAATTTTTGTGTGTTGGGCAGTGTAATAAATAATATTATGTATAGTAATAAAAATAATTGCATACCTTATAACTATTTTTTCTTTTAATATCAACGTGGTTTTCTCCAGCAAATAATAAAATCTTTTTCTTTTTATAACTATTAACTACACACTCTTGAAATATCCTTGTAAAAGAAAATATAAAATAACACCAAAACATTGTATATAATCAACAATAACATTCTCACTGGAACAAAGTACCGGAAAAGAAATAGTATTTATAATAAAATTTAAGTAAGAAATGAGACAGTATTTCTAAGTACAATGTCACCTTAGTTCATTAATTTTGCATCAATATATTTTTCTTTAAATCAACGTAATTACTATCACATCAACGAAATTTAGTGTTTGTGAAATAAATTAAATTCAAAGACTCAATGAAAACCAAATTTTCATATAATGTTTACACTTATTTCAGTACAGTTCTTAGTGAAATGCTTTTAAGGTGGTTTTCAAAATTTATTGCCATCCTCTCGAAATGGTTGGGATTTGTTTTTATTATTTTTTTTTTCTTGTTAAAAGCAAAACAAAAAAAAACATAGAACAAATCCGTTTCCGGATGTCGGAAGTGGTTCCTATATCAGTATCATTAAATAGTTCGGTTAGATTATGGACACTCGTGGAGAGTAAAAACGTGATACAAAAGTACTACGCTTGGATTACAACAATTTTGATTAAGATGATGACGATATAAGGTTTTTTTTTTTGTTTGTATATTGTTCATTTTATTATACAAACCTGCCCAAACAACAGGTTGGAATCGATAATAAAAAATCTTTTAATGATCAAACAATAACATAAAATCTTTCCCCAAAAACAATAATAAAATAAAAGTGCTACAAAAATTGATGTTGTTTTAGATAAAAAACCAAGAATTTATGTACGGGCGCTCGAAAAATATCCTTTCAGTTGTTAAACATTCGAAAGTGTTTTTCTCTTTGTTTGTGTATTGAGTAAAATGATGTTTGGATTTATTTGTTTTGTTAGTATTCCATGAAAAGTGCAAACGGAAGAAACAAGAAAAGAACCATATGTGTTTAAATTTATATTTTTTGCACAAACTTGAAGATTTTTGTGTTTTATGTTTAGTGCCTTAGCTGTGAAATGTGAATACTCGTAAAGATTTAATATGTTTAGAGAGCATACATAGAATTTAGAAGAAATAATATTACCTACCTTAACTACTTACCAAATTTTTGTGGGAAGGATGAATGGATGCACTTAAATAAAAATTGTTAGAAAAAATTGTATTATGTATACTCGTAAATCCAATAAAGTGTGTCGAAATCGATAACTGACTTTCGAAAGCTTTAAGATTTTGACCACAAAAGTCTGGTTCTGTAAGATAGGTGAATTGAAATGTGCTTATTTCAGGGTCCAAAAGCTTTAGTTCTGTGTTTTTTGCTTAACCACTTTAAATTAACAACGACATCGTTTAACTTTGATTTGAACATTTTCTTGTTATTTGATCCAAAATCAGTCTGAGAAATACATAGTTCAATAAGAGTGTTTTTCATTTATTTCTGTTTTGCATCTAAAAAAAAACTTATTGCTCAAAATGCTCAAAGTTTTTCTTTTTTGCTTTTCTCAAAAACTGCTTTCACGATTTTCTTTTAAAAAATATGTGTATCAGGCACTGTTGTAAAAAAAAATATTTAAGAACCGTTATTGACGGTACTTCCCATAGAACCACTTTCATTATCTGAGTGTTAGTGAACGACTTAACCGATTTTGAAATTCAAAATAATATTTTTTTTGATTTAAAAAAAAAGTAAACCAATTTCTTGATGTAATTATTTACTTGTGATAAAATACAGGGTCTATCTTTTAATGAAATTTTCTTTCGAAAATCACTATAAACGATACCTGTCATTTTTGTTTTAATAAGATTTTAACCCTAACTATTAATTTGATTTCAACGAAATTTTGTGTAGGTACAAAAGCATTTATATTATAATTTTAATAAAGTCCAAAAATAAAATTTTGAAAAAAAATTATTTTTGGATTAAAGTAAACAAAATTGAATTTTTTTGTTTTGAAAAATCGATTTTTCGAAAACGGGAAATTGAGTGTTTTAGTGTTTATTAATAATTGCTAAAAAATGTTTTCCATTAATAAATAAAAAAACATGTTTCTTTAAAAAACTACTCGAATTTTTTTTTTAAACAAAATTATTTATAAAAAAAAAAATATAAAAAAAAACGGCTGAAACGATTTTAATTTTTTTTTTAAATGCAAATTTATAAAAGAAATTAAATTTAAAGCCTTTTGCAGCTCATTTTGATTTAAAGAGTTATTTTTTTTTTACATTTGGAGAACGGTTTTATGTTTTTCTTAATTTTTAATTAATTATTTATTTTATTTTTGCTAAATTGCTAAAATTTTTAATAGCTTTTATAAATAAATTTGGTAAATGTACCTATACAGGGTGTCCCAAAAGTTAACGTCGAAACGAAAACGGTAGATAGGGTAGGTGGTGCAGTTATCAGAAAAATAATTAAACAAATTGCAGCCATATATTTTGGGAGTTATGGGCATTTGAAAAAAGTCGAAAAAATGGTCACCCTGTTACGGTTTATCATGTGCCGTGACAACAAATCTTAATTTTTCTCATTTTTTTCTTTTTTTACGGAACTTTGAATAACCCTGCTATCAAATGCATTCAAAAATGTTAACTCAGCTGCATCAGTTTTAAAGAAAATACTACTTTTTTACCCAACTTAGTACTAAAAAATTTTACATGACTATAATTCAATGAACCGTAGTGTAAAAAAAATGCGCTACGATGTTTCGGCAAGTTGCCTTAAAAGTTGGTGTGTTCAATTCTCTTTTCAAAATGGTATAACATTGTTGGGAATATTTCATAAATAACCGAGATAAAATTTTTTTTCTTAAGAAATCCGACTTTTTTATGAGGTAATTTTTCCATATTATTTAAGTTTTTGTA
This sequence comes from Episyrphus balteatus, assembly GCF_945859705.1. Taxonomy (NCBI): domain Eukaryota; kingdom Metazoa; phylum Arthropoda; class Insecta; order Diptera; family Syrphidae; genus Episyrphus; species Episyrphus balteatus. The sequence continues at coordinate 91,865,406 of NC_079136.1, forward strand.
TTCTGAAAGGTTCTGAAAGGGTACAAAACTTGAATAATATGGAAAAATTACCTCATAAAAAAGTCGGATTTCTTAAGAAAAAAAATTTTATCTCGGTTATTTATGAAATATTCCCAACAATGTTATACCATTTTGAAAAGAGAATTGAACACACCAACTTTTAACTGCGGAAACATCTTAGTGCATTTTTTTTACACTACGGCTCATTGAATTAGAGTCATGTAAAAATTTTTTAGTACTAAGTTGGGTAAAAAAGTAATATTTCTTTAAAACTGATGCAGCTGAGTTAAAATTTTTGAATGCATTTGATAGCAGGGTTATTCAAGGTTCCGTAACAAAAGAAAAAAATGAGAAAAATTAAGATTTGTAGTCACGGCACATGAAAAACCGTCACAGGGTGACCATTTTTTCTACTTTTTTTCAAATGCCCATATCTCCCAAAATATGTATATGGCTGCGATTTTTTTTATTATTTTTCTGATAACTGTCACCACCTTCGCTATCTACCGTTTTCGTTTCGACGTTATCTTTTGGGACACCCTGTATAGGTACATTTACCAAATTTATTTATAAAAGCTATTAACAATTTTAGCAATTTAGCAAGTTCGTGCGATCCAGTCGTGAATTTTATAAAAAAAAGGATCCTAACGACTTTTTATTATAAAATGAAATATTTTTTTGAATTTTTCCATAAATAGAAAAATTTTTGTATTTACAGCTCCTTTATTTAAACGTTAGGTACTCCCTATTTATTAGATAGGTACTCATTTATAATAGGACTACCAGTATTCTTACTACCATTGAAAGCACATCAATATTTATCAGCGAAGTGTGCTTATTTCAACCTTTTGATATATCTTAGAATATAGTTAGTACCTAATTTCTTTTTGAGATAAACCATCATGATAGATGACATTATTAGAATGAATATAATGTATGTATTTATTTTATTTATTTACTTACATAAGAGCCTTACATTTGCAGAAGAACTCAAAACGTTTTTTAACAATTTGAGGAGGCTGCGGTGTCCTAATTGATTTCAATGAGGATTTATTTCTTTGAGTAGGTCAAATAACAAAATCAAAGATTGCTGACCTCATGCAACTAACGTAAGTATGCATATATTAGGTCACCAATCATTTGTTTTCATTAGTTTTAAAAAATTGTCAAAGTAATTTTTAATACCATTTAGAACTTTAATAAAACACGTTTCGGATGCACAAAAGACAAGAAGAATTATAAAAAAGCACTTAAATATCACTCTCCTTTTCATCCTTCTCATGAATAAAAATAATCTCCAGTTTGTATTCCATGCTATAAATAGAACAGGATGACTTCATTTCTTTATTAAGACCACTTCTTTGTGTTCCAAATAAATTCTGGTTTGTTGATGCATTAGAAATACACTTACTCAGATTTTACCTGATGCATGTTTTTTGACTGAACTGATGTGAACTCTTTGAGCAAGTTTATCCAGTTCACTGTAAGTGTTTAAACTTTTTTTTCGGTGATTTTTTGTTTGAAAATCAAACACAATAAAAAACAAGATAATTGAGTTCGATGTACCTACTTTTGTAATGAGAATTGGTGAAGACTTAAAAACAACTTCATATGACAATAACATATGACAAGTTTCAGTTTATCAGCCATCCGTAGATTACAATCGACTTAAATGCAAAAATTAATGTCGATTGTGATCCGAGGATGGCTGTTTTGACGAAACACGTCATAAATAAAAATATAAGGCTTTTTATTGACTTTTTATCAACTTAATTACCGTCTTGTTGATCGAACTTCTTTAAATTTACTTTTGAATAAAGTGAAGCTCCGTGAAGCCAGAACTAGTCCACCTTTTGTTCATTTTTCTAAAAACCTAAACATAAATGTTTTTATTTTATTCTTTTGTTATAAGCGTACAAACGAACACTTAGATCTATAGAAGATAAAAATAAAAATAATTGCTTTAATATTGTTAAAAGTTACGTATACGCCACCGTGACTTTCTAAGTTTCCTCTTTTTTAAACACTAACTGAGAAGTTAAACCATTCGAATTTTTTTGACCATTTACTTACTGAATATTATACGGTTGTAGAGTCCAAATTTTGACTATGGGGCATATACAGAGCTGCTTTGATGATGTTGTCTCTATTTTGTATATGCAATTTAGAGTTATATTTTTACAACTTAAATTTAAGTACTAAAATGATTGGAAAAACTTTTTGTTTTGCGAATTTTGAGGACTTTGGAATTTTTCAATGCAAATTTTGTATATTAAATATCTCCTAATCGTAAAGTGGACAGACGACATTTTTTTTCGAAATAGTAACGGAGTTATGAAGTTTAAAAAAAAATTGACTTAATTTCGAAAAAAAATATTAAAAAGCAACGGTTTCACAAAAAATAACGTCCTGTACCTTTTTGAAAAGCCAACTATTATGTCTTTTATTATATTTTTAATTAAAGCTGTTTAATCGAGTAAATTTTTTGAAAAACTAATTTTCAAAATCACAATTAAAAAAAAATAAAAAAAATTCAAACTAATTTTTTCAAAATTTTTTGTAATTACCTAAATATTAATTAGGTTTTCAAAATTCAATGCTCTTATTTTTTGTCGTTTTTGATAAATTAAAAAACTAAAAGTGTTTTTTTTTTTAACCGTAGATATATTTATTTTGAAAACTTATTTTTCAAAACCTAGCCCATTAAACATAGTTTTTGGCTGGTAACTTCGTCGGTTTCTCCGATTTTTGGTGTATGTAAAGAACTCGAAGACGAAAATCGACAGAAGTATATATTTTTGAAAAAAAGTCATTTTTGGAGACTTTTAAATTTATAAATTATAAATTCTGATAGGTCACCTCAAAAACTATACGAATCAATACACAATGCTCAAACTGTTAAGATAAAACTACTTACTACATGGTTGGAATTATTGCTGTGATTCAAATTTCTCTCGCTTAAAATGCGACAGTTTCGTTTGTTCATTCAAAAACTGTCCTCGTTCCTAAAATAAATTTTCGTCTGAGATTCCTAACATTAATTATAAAAACTTAGGCTGCTAATCATTAGGTACTTACAAAGCCACTCTACAAAATATAGAGTGAACAATCCTTTTTACGTAGTGACTTGAAAACTTTTAGCTATAAATGAAACAAAATTTGCCAAAAACACTTCAAATACAGTTTTTTGCTATTTTTGGCGTTTTTTTTTTAACTTAAAAAAAAAACAGAATAAATGAACACTATACGTCATCCCCATTCTTTGAAAAATGTTCTTTATATACCTTTTCGATAGATTTATTATAGCTTCTCAATCTCAAGGCTATTTCTTAACAACCAAAACCATTCATCAAAAAAATCCGCAAAAAAGACACTCGTACCGTCTGAGTTAAATAAAAAAAAAATCTTTTTCTTGTTACATTTCACCACACACGTTCGAAGCAAGGAGTTGCCAATTTGTCTGATCTGTTTCATTGATATTGAACAAAAAAACAAGAGTGAAGACACCAAATGAACTTTTATTTCTACCCCACATTCAGTTCCCCAGACAGACCGAACAGATAAAACCACTTTTTATAGTTTGTTTTCTTCTAATTTTTTTTTTTTTTTTTTGCTTTCTACCACTGATATATTCTTGTTTTTTTTTTTTTTGTTTTTTTATTAATAAGAGATTGAGATTGAGAGTGAAAAGCGGTAAAAATTAAAAACAATATTCACCACACTCGATCGAAGTTCTGGAAACTTAGACTCAGTTCTGTTTGAGTTGTTTTAGCGATCGATCGTGAGCGGACGTTACTTTAATTTTTAATGTATGTTGGAATCTGCTGCCGTGACCCGTGAATAAAAAAAAAAAAAACCTATTACCTTTTTGATTTAATAATTCTCAATTATTTTTTGATATTTTTTTAAGTGTAAGAAAAAATCCAAAAAAATTCATTCTTATTAAAAATCGATTTTTATTCTAATCGAGTGAGAAATGAAAAAATTAGTTCAATTTATTTATTTCTATTAATTTGAATTTAATTGCGCGAATAAAAAGCTTCAACTGCGCGATTTTATATTTTTGTTCTAAAAAGATACCAAAATAGCAGCAGAACACGCAGGAGATACCACCTTCAAATTCCTTGTTGTCGATGCAGTTTTTAACGTTTGAATAAAGTTCTTTTTTTATTTCAAATGCAAGCGTGTCTACTGCACTACCGGACGGTATGGTTGCGGCGTGACAGTGATAAATTGTGTCAAGTGTCTTAGTTTTTGTTGTTTACGTTTTATTTTGAAACAAAAACAAAAAATGCAATAAATCGAGAGGCAATATCAATGTCAACAAGACGTTGAGAAAAAGTTTTCATGTTTTTTTTCGTCTATCTTTTGTTTAATTTGAAAAAAAAAGTTCTTACATCAAAACATGGCGCGCAAAATATTGTTTTCAAATATAAAATTATTCACCACTGCTGGTTTTAGATGTGAATAACGGTCGCAACAATGGAAGTGAACTATTGCGGTTAGAAAGAAGATGAAAAAGATTTATGAGTGGTTCAGCAGAAAAATATTTGTGTGGGCAGCGCCGTTTTTAAATAAAAAAAAGAATTAAAATTAAAAATAAACTAAAAGCAAAAAAAAAAAAATTCCCCCCAATCAAGTTTTGATTAAAGTGTAAACAAAACTAGGCATTTTTTTTGTTGGTCTTTTTTGGGATTATTAATGATTGATACAACAATAAAATTATTGCCTCTTGGGATAGAAAAGTGATTTATTCAAAAATCAACTTTTGTTTAAATATATAAAAAGGTTTAATAATTAATTAACCATGCGGAATGAAATTCAAATTGATCTCCGATTTGTGGAATTATTTATTTATTATTAATTTTTGTTTTTGCTGTGTTTTTAAATAATGTTTTGAATGAGTGGGTGGGGTGTTGAGCTGCCAATCGAGAGAAAGTTTGCGTCTATAATGTTGAATAAGCATATAAATTATATTTCGCATCATTAAATTATCTTAAAATTAACGACGTGTTTGAGAAAATCAAGAATTATTTATATTTGTACCTTGTTTTTTATTTTTTTTATTTTCTGTCAGTCAATTTCAATTAGATCAAAACTTTTTACATTGATACGCAACAGTTTCCTTTTATTGATTCTTTTGAAATTGTTATCGCAGTAATTTATAGACTTAAAAGTTTTGCACTTGATATTTGTTTTTTTCCTAATTAGTTCCTCAATTAAAAAAGAAAATATCTCAATATTTTAAAGAATTTTTCTATCGGTATTTGTTGTGTCTAAAGGTAAAAAATGAAATTTGATTTGCATATGATGCGACAGAAAAATTAAATTATTATATTTTTATAAATAATTCTAAATAACTTCCTACCTACCAGCTAACGTAATAAAGTGGATATCTACTTAATTAAAGTTGTGACCAGAATTCATTACTTAGGACTTATTCATCTATGATATTGAATGGACATTGATAAAAGAGGTGAAAAGATCTAACATTGCGGGAATTACCTTAAACATGGAAAATAGTGAAAATATTTACCATTTTTGGAATTAGAAGATTTGCCATTTATTTTATATTTTTCCAAAATTTGAAGAAATTTAAAATTAATAGTATGTATACATACGGAACCAAATCGAGGGGTGAAGGAGAAAAAAAGGTTTGAAGTGAAAAAAAGGTTTTTTTATATTTTTGACAAAAGTTCACTTCTTAACGAAAAAAAACGTAGGTACTCGTAAAAGCTGTAGGTACATAAGTAAGAGCCGTTTCCTCAAATGATACTTAAAAAATCAAGTTCTACATACAACAGGAGGAGATTAAGAAGAGAATAACGCCGTGTGTGAGAATTGTGTTAAAATTTGGGTTGAAATTTCTGCCATGATTAAAGTTTGACATTTGGTTTGAAATGGGATCAAATTTAGCAATGTTTTTCTCTTCCAGGTAAAATCATAGTAAATAAAAGGTCTCTAAAAATTAAAAACAAAAACTATAGTAGGTAAAATAATCTTCAAACGAAAATTACCCTTTTGAAAAGTTGGTTTATTCAGTAGATATTGTAACACTGAAAACTTGCTTTTACAGCTGCTGATATATCATCATTTTCAAAAGAAAAAAAAGACAATTATTTTGTATTTCGATTTTGAAATTGATCAATTTAAAGTCTTTTATATATTTCATACTTAAATTTACATTAATGGTTTTCCTGCTAGAACCTATCCGTTATTTTTCTTGATTAATGAAGCAAACTACTGTATCATTCATGAGAAATGTCAAATTTTAAACCATTTTAGACTGCTACACGCTCAAAAAATTTTAACTCATTTTATTCACCACGCTAAAAATTTAACCAACATTTTAAGGCTATTCACACTCGGCCTTAAAATATTTAAAAAAAAACATAAAAAATAAGATGTGAATTATTTATTTTCACGTTATACACAATGATCTAAAAATTACGAAACTGATGAAGGGAAAGCTTTGGAAGTTTCCTTATGAACATCAACTTTGCTAGAGCCGGCTATTTATCGCTAAACAGTAGACTCCTCAAACATTTCAATCGCTCCTTAAAATATTAACTTCCGATTTATCAAAATTTGGCTCTTTTAATTTTCAACCTGGTGATCTAAGGCTTCTTTTAAATGAAGAATTTTACAATTAAATATATAAAAAGAGCAAACCCAACTTGCTTACATTTTTCGTTCTTGAGTATTGAAAATTTAATTTTACGCCTATCAAATGACCGTGGAAACCAAAAAGCAGTGGCGTACGTTGAGTCGCCGGGGCCCCGGGGTATAACTAAATTTTGGGGCCCCTTTGATATTTGGGGGCCCCTTAGTTACAAAAAAAAATACGTATACTCCATACGTTTTTTTTTTTGTATGGCTTATTTATTTTTAGATTTATTTTAATGTTTTAATATGTTCGTAATGCACTTTGCTATACTGACTTAAAATGTCTCTCAAAGAAGTAGTAAACACTTGTACTAGGGTCCCCCAAAATTAAATATTTAGAGACCCCTAAAATAAAAAATTTTTTAGCTTAGAATTGATAGTTCTTGGGGCCTCTGTTCTGAAGTAATAAATACATATTTTATTTTCCATCATCAGGCCGCTGAAAAATTATTTTTAGAGCCTCAAATTTAATTGCTTAGAGGCCCCTAAAATATAATATAATTTTTTTGGAGCCAAGAATTAATACATAGGTATTGGGGCCTCTGTTCTGAAGTAATATTCGGAATGCCACCAATAACGTAATGTTTTTATTTTGGACCCTGATGTATTTATGTTGGGGCCCCTAAATTTATATTTAATTTTCCATTTGATTGTTTTGAACCACTTTTAAAGATCCTCAAATAATATTTTTTTGCTTTTTTGGGGCCCCTAATGTATTATTTGTGGTGGCAAAGATTTTTCAAGTAATATTTTTTGGGGCCCTAAGATAAAATTATAATTTTTCTTTTAAAAAAGCAGTTTATTTTTTTTTTGGGGCCCCTGGGGTAACTTTTTTTAAAATCAATATACATATATTGTGTGGCTACCAATGCATTATGCATTACACTGAATGACATAATTTGTCTCACTGGTTACTTCGTATTTCAATTTATGCTAACAGTTTCCTTCTCTGCATTGTCTCCAGTGGGGGCCCTGGGGCGGTCGGGGGCCAAAGGTCAACGCCCCGCTTGTCCCAAGGGAGTGTACGCCTCTGCCAAAAAGTATTAACCAAATGAAGAACAAAAGATATCTTTAGATACTCGAGGTCTGATGAGCAAAACTTATCTGAAAATTTGAAAAAAAGAACAAAAGTCTTATACAAAAAAAGTGCATGCGTTTTTTTTTGCACCATTTTTGAAAGCGGCTATTCTTGGCTCCAAGATTTTAAAATTTGGCTCCTTGTCTCTAATATATGCTCTGGCAACACTATATAGCCTAAATATTAAAAAAAAAATGGTCGGTTCACGCAAATGACTTTGCATTAATATTTCATTTTCGCTTAACCGAATATCTACTACATATGACAACCTCTGTTAAAGGAGAGGACTTTCTCTGATCAATAAAAATCTCTAAAATAGCAATCTCCCGTTCCAATTTTTATGCAGAATCTAAAACAGATGCCTTACCTAGATATTTAAATAATCAAAAAAGTAAAGCTAAAAAATTAGTAGTTTCAGGTTGTAAAACGCAGACGAACTTAATTTTTCTCTGAGGTTCCTACAGCTCAGTATATGGCAATCATTAGACCAGTAATAAGTTTGTCTTAAAATTCTTTATCAAGACGAAAAACTAGCAAATAATCAAACTAAGACCTATGAGACCAGAAGAAATTATTTATTTTATCAAGGTATACATGGATTTGTAAATTCAATAACAACATGTCAATACATATCTTCCAATCGGTGATTGATTCGTGCAAAATTTCATTTGGAATCAATGATTACCTAAATGTTTTCGGAGGTTAATAAAATAATATGTCTTGAGCCAAAGACCTACTATCTCATCAAATATAATTAAAAGTATAGGTATCATCATTCTTATCACTTTTATCAGTTTTTTGCATAGATTTTCAACCAATAACGTCAACTAAATTTGTCGTTTGTAGTTACGGAAAAATTATTATCAATCATTTGGAGTCAAAAAGACAGATACCTACTTTCAAAAGATCTGAAAATAAAAATAAGTCTAAGTATCTAGGTTCCAATAAAATGCTTCTTCTAAAAATGAAAAAAAAAGGAACTTCCATAGAATTTTTCTAATTTTTGTAAATTATATATTATTAGACTAATTACGCTATAGGTACATATATAAATTTGTGAATATTCAGAGGCAAACGTCCTCAACCATAGTCACTCCATTACAAGGAAATTGAAACCCTCTCAGGAAGCAAGTACTTCTTCATTTATATTTTATCAGTTTCATTTGACAACGTCATAGAATCAATACAAAATTTAAAAATTTACTTGATTTCAAACGAATTGTACATGAGAGTCCTCTGAAATTCAAAGAGACTATTCTAAGTAGTCGCTATCTTATTTACCCCTATTTAAATTTGATTGTCAAAAAAGAAGTTTATTAACCTCTTCACTGAACTTGAAATTGACATTAGTTTTTTTTTGTTGTGATATAAAATCAAACTTTCATAAACTTTTCAAAAGGGAAATGTTCTCTCATGATAAGAGTTTTTGAAAACTTGAAAATGGCAAAGGGAATATATTTGTATTTGTGCGTTTCTTTGTGTATTGAAAATTTTGTTATATAACTAGACAACTACTGTGTGTTATTGTTACTTTGAATTATTTTCTAAGTCACAATAACTCACATTGAAAATTGCTCAATGTGAGTTATTGAGTTTATTGTAGAATAGATTAACATGAAACGAGAGGTCGCAGTTTTAAAGATACAAAATTATACGTCCTTCTTCCCCGGATTCAGTGGCTATTGTATCGGAGATTAATGATTTTGAATTTTTTTAGACCCTATTTTAATAGACCAGCGCAATTAATTTTTGAAATAATCCATAAAAAACAGCTTTTTTTAGAAACAAAAAAAGTAAGGACTTAGTTTGAGAAATTTCCTTTTTCATTCAAAAAGTACTGATTTGTTGGAATTTTTCAACGGTCCTTTGAGGGAAAGCCATTCTTCTTTGGTATTAATAATTTTATATATTTTATGTGTTAATAATTAAAATTATCAAATTGAAGATAAAAATCAAGCAATAAAATATACTTAAAAAAGTGAAATTTTTGATAACCCGAAAAATTTGTATTTGTTTTTTTTTTTATTAATTTTTGTTCATCTATTTACGTGCAAGACCCGAATGCATTCTGTTAATTGTACAAAAAAATGTATTTGTTATTTAATTTCCTGAATTCTTTATCTTCATATTTCAGTCATTGATTATAGTACATAAACTTTTAAACCTTACAAATCTACATGGTGTATATTGAAGAAAAATATCATTTTATACGTTTTTAAGTCGTTTTCTAGTGGCTTATCTAGCAACTTTCTCATTTATCTCGAGCAAAAATAAAAAAAAAATGAGATAAAACTTCATTGGCATATTTCGAATAGGTACGTTTTGTTAGAGAAAAAAAAATATATGACGCACTGGGTTTTAACATTTATTTTAAATCGTGATTATTTTTTATTGAAATAATTTGTCTAATCTTTTTTAATGTTCATTATGGTAACAATTTTTTTTAAGGAATTTAATTTCAATAGTCTTCAAAGAAATGGCTCTGAGGAAACTTATTACAAAAAAGGTGTGTAGTGGATTTACGCGTTAGAATTTTGATACTTTATCATGGCCTGTGTCACCATGGGTAAACCAACAGAGTTTTTTATTACTGGAAGTATAAAAAACTGAATAGAACTAAAGTCTTCGTTTCCCATCGACATAATTTCAAAATGGCCGTTCAAATGAAAATATTACTCGTGAATAAAACGCGCCAAAAAAATATATAACTTCTAAAACAAGAAAAAAACGTTTTGTCATTCAACCTTTTGCGGTTATTTTAAAGAAATGTCCAAACACAAATGCTTTTAAGCAAGTTATTAAGACGCATATGTGATCTTTGAGCACACGTTTACTTTTATTATATTTTGTTGCTATTGACAAAAAAATCAAAAATTTCTTAGATTATTTTCATTTCGATTATCTTAAAGTTTTAATGGCATCATTAGCCCTATCATTGCTCAAATTTCGATATTCATTCTATTTTTGAATTTTTAGATAAGGGAGTAAACATGTTCATTTCATTATTATAGCGCAAATTAGCAAATTAAAAAAAAATACCAAACATTCTTAAAAATGGGCATTCTCTTTTTAGGATATTAAACTTCCTGTAAGCTTAAACTACTGACTTTTTTTTTATATCTTCTATCTTCGTTTGAATTCTCTTGGCGCAGATAAGTAAGAAAGCAAAGCCTCAATTTTCCTTTGATTTTAACTTGTTATAAATGTAAAATATTTCCTTGTCAAATTCAATAAAACTCTCCTATTATACCTTTGTATGAAAAATGCACTCTTTAATAATAAACAAAAATCATTTCTAAACAAAGAATAATATAGGTATTTTCTGTTAAAATCTTATATATACGCAAAATAAAAATGTGCAATGTATATTTCATTGCTGACAACTTTAAATAAATTAAACATTCGCAAATCGTTTTTGCATTTCATTTCATTTTAACTCAAACAAAGAATAATATAATTGTTTAATGCAATTTCTGCATTTCGATGAGTAAACAATTGTAGAAATAGTTTCTACTTATAACAGGCGAGGTATATAGGTATTAGATTGTTTTAAAATAGAAATATAGATAGCGTCAGAAAATATGTATATTAACCAAATCGGAATGTTGACACTTTGAAGTTGAATTTAATACGTACTTATATTTATTACTTTTTTTTCAATAAATGCATACGTATTAAGTTGATAACTTGCTTAGATATATTTTTAGATTATATTTAGTTATGGATTACTTGCTTACTTAATAAATAAATAAATTAAATAATTAAAAGGAAATTGTTATTAAAAAAAACACTCAATATCTGAATGAATTCAAATTACTTTGTATACTCAATACAGACACGGATATAGTTTTTTTTTTTTCAATTTACAGTTGTTGCATTATTGAAGATAGGGTTGCTGTATGCTCAATGTATTTTTGAAAACTTACACTAATTCGTATCTCGTCTTTGTTTCAAGGAAATGTAATAAAATAGACCAGTGCCGGACTTTGATAACTTCATGCCTTGGGTAATTGGTAATAAAATAAGTATTAAATCTTAGTGATCTAACCCAAGGTTATCTAACTCGATTAGTAAAAAACCATTAAGAAATAATTGAAATAATCTTTTTTGGAAATTTTTCATTTTGTCAAAAATTTTTTTTTTGTGTTTTTGTTTCGCAAGCTATGAGTTGCTTAGACTTAGACTTTTCATTTTACAAAATACAACAAAGTGTAAGATGTCGAATTCTTAAAAACGCCGCCATAAATACAATGTTTTGCGACGAACGTTTGAACGGCTACAATTTTCTCGGCACTTCAACAGGCCTTTTTTTCTCACTTGGCACCAGCTTTCTAATACAAAAAGAATTATCAAAATTGTTTCACTCAGTCCAAAATTATGAGGTAACAGACATAAAAAACAATACCGACGAATTGAATAAATCCTCCTATTTGCAACTCGGTAAAAAAAAACTAAAATAAAAACTCAAATTTGTTCAGCTTTCAACTGGGGTGAGAGAGACCACTAAAAATTTTTAGTGTCGAGAGCAAGAACTTTGTTAGTTGATTTAAATTGACTTTAATATGCTGAATTCAAAACTATTTACACATTCATTCTATCACATCTAGTTTTTGAGCAACAACAAGCAAGATTTTGAGATATTTATCATAAATTTCTTTTTTCTATGTCTATGAGAAAAAAAATAATTTTGAAAAAAAAATAAATACCTTAAGGATGTTTTAATATGGCGTTTTGCAAAAAAAAATGTCTCAACTGTGATGTAATTTGACGTCACATGTACCGAAAAACAGCGTTTTTGACGTATTAATATTCAAGTATTTCCAAAAAAATGATGTGCCAGTGAAATTTTGATTTCGGAATCAGACTCAGCACACAAAAATCCTTTAGAAAAGTAGAGTTTGGTTCAAGTTCTATTTTCGTTCCCGACCAGTGAAATTGGTGTTAACGTTCATTATATAGTATACATAAAGTACCTACTTCAGGTTGAGTTCCAGATCTTCTTTCCAAAGAATGCAATCAGAACTAACATACTTGGAAGTACTTTGCAAAGAACTATGGAACCACAGAATCGATTGTTAAGTTCGATATATTCACTTATTCAATAAAAATAATAATCTTTGTTTATACCAAATAAATCCAACACTGTAAACATGACTTTTAAACGCCATTTCATTTGCTTTCAACCTTGGAATGTAAACAAATTTACTCGCTATTTACTTTGGTATTTTTTTTTTCTTATGATAAGATTGTCATAACTACTATCAGCTGTTTTGTTTTGTTTTTTTTTTTCTTACAAAGTTTTGTGTTATTTTTAGAAATATATTTGTTGATAGTGAATTGTATTGATATACTGATTAATTAATTTTACACTTTGTTTCATTAATTTAAATTGACTGACATATTACTGACGTTTGTGAATTGCAAAATGAAATTTTTTCTAATGCATTCCAAATTGAATTCATGAAATAACTTAAAATACCTAAGATAAACAGAATACTCAATCTTGATTTTTTTTAAATAACCATCATCTCTTATTTTACTTTTATTGAATTGGGTTATTTTTATGGGCCCTTTTGATTGTTGGCTCTCATACAAAATTCTGCACTTATGCTGCATTTCAAAAATGTACCTTTCTTACAATTAAAATTAGTGTATTAGTTCCATTGGGTAAAACTGTCATGAGTAATTGTTACTTCCTCTGTGAACCAACCACAAGATTACATTATAAATTGTTTATTACACACTTTGGTCCCGACTTATAACTTTGTTAACATGTTCACTGCGATAGAAATATTTTTTCCTGTCAACCTGGGTGCATTCAAATAATTAGTTTATAATAAAGCGCAATTGAAATAAATCCTATTTTGTTCAAACAAAAAATAAAGATTGTGTTCAATTTTAATTGTTTACATCGTAAATATCGCCTACGTTGAACATTTTTTTGACACATTGACATTTGACATTGAATTTGGCTGAGAATTCCCAAACTAGTTTAATTCTTCTTTATAAACAATCAAGAAGATCATGCAATTAAATTTCTGGCAGATGTTTATTGTTTGTTTTTTTTTTTTTTTTTCATTAGCTTTAGATACTTCAGTGATTAATTATACTCATGTCAACAAAGGAATTCCAATATTTTACATTTATTTGTTCTTGGTTGAGGGGCAACTGGAATTTTTTTTTGTTTGAAATATCTCAACTGACATCCACTAGACTTTTGTTGATAGTTTATTGAGTTGATCTTATCTTAAGAAAGATTTTTTTTTTAATTAATATTATTTCATACAGATGATTTTTTTGTTTCCTTTTTGTATATTTTAATTGACTTGATATAAGTAAAAGTACTCGTAGGTACTTTTACCGGAAAGATGACGAAATAATTTTTAATATGAAGTAATGAAAATGAAGGAATTATTAAGGTACCTACAATATTATTATTTTTTGTGCATTTATTTGAACTTATGGTCTTTGTGAATCGATATTTTTTAATCTATTTTGAGCAAAAGCTTAAAAGTAACGCAAACAAATCACTGTTTGATCTGGGCAAGCCCTCTTATTCTGATTATGGTAAAGATATTTAAAATTATGGCATCCTAATTTTTTGAACGATTGTACTGATTATCAAAAATTATAAAAAATGTCGAAAAATATCCAAAATTCTTAGTTTTTTGTAATTTACTTAGTTTTAGGTTCTTATTTATGAAACTTGTCCGGTTTTTTTAGTTTTCAAAAAACTAGGTACAAAAGTTTTCAGAGTTCAACTTATAACACATTTTTAAAATAATTTTTTAACATTACTATCTATCACCAAAAATAAAATGTGTAGGAACATTTTTTTAGCATTCAGCGTCTTAATAAAAATGTATAACTGTCTCAAAAATTCTGTGAATTTCTTTCCTATACGAAATATGGTAACCTCATAAATTGATACATAATTCTAAAGTTTTATTACGAACAGGTCTATATTGGAGATTCTCGTTAGTGTTTACGTTGGCGTTTCAGGTTTTTTTTTTTTACTTTATAAGCTCAAAAGACTTTTACACTTAACTAAACACAAAGTTAACTTCCATATAAACTATGCTAATTAATATACTTTGTCGCCGCTTTTAATATTTATGTTTATTTAAAAAGACAAATGAAATATTTGCATTTAACACTCGCCCGCTATAATAAATATAGTCTAAAAACGTGCAATGATTTACTAATAATACAAAAAAAAAAACAAAAGTAAACAAACAAAATAATTGTACCTGTGCTTGCTTAAAGTGTATATGGAGTAAGAAAAAATTGATTGTTTGTTTATGTTGCTGTGTAGTTAGATTTGTAGGTGTTTTTTTTTTGTTGTTTTTTTTAGCTAATGAATAATTTCAATTAAGTTTTTTTTTAATTTATCTAAACACTACGTCATATGGGCTTAAACCTTAATAAATTAACTAAAATTGAAAGATTATACAATATGAAGAAAATTTATGCAAATGTTTATAGGTAGGTAAACCTATAGGTATTAATTGAGGTTAAATTTTTACAGTCGTTTATCTGCAGATATTTTACATAAGTTTCAGAAGCTTTTGTTTTTTAATGATGTCTTTGATAGGCTCTGAGTCATTATATTATAGGCATTAAGTTCCACTGTGATTTTGATTGTATTTTGATCGTATTCATATGTCATTAAGTGAGTCATTAGATGAAAGAAGTGGAATTTATTTTTACAATTTAAAAATTATTGTTGTGATATATCTATATTATTGATCAAATCACGATCTCTGCATGTCAAAATGAATGCACAATTAATACGCAACAAAAATATAACACAATTACATTGTTTGAATGTAATTGGAAAAATATCGTTGTAAGGAAATTTGAAATACAGTAAGTATTTTTGTATAAAACCTTATATCTTATTTCTGGGTGGGTGCAGAAATGATTTAGGTACCCATTGAATTTTAGAAAATCACTACCGATTAAAACCATATTTACGTCTTCCCAACCCCATCTAAACGAGTTTGGCGTGTTTAAAATTTAACCCAGTTTATTATCCCTAGTTCTGCGAGTGTTGTAAAAATTTCAATTTAAAAGAATGCATTTGAAATTTAAAAAAATATTTATTGCAAACAAAAAAACTTGTATTAAAAAAAATATTTATTAGAACTGAAAAAATTTTAATTAAAAAAAAATTTGTATTTGCATTCAAAATTTTATTTTCCATGCAAATATTTTTCAGTTTCAAAAAATTTTTTTCATCCAAAATACTTTAAGTTGCAATAACTATTTGTTTTTAATTTGTTATGGAAAGCAAATGCAAAAATAAATGATTTTTTAAAACCCTTGTATGAACACATTTTTTTTGTATAGGTATAATTTGTTGTTGATAGATTTAAGGATTTCTTTTTTTAATTTGACCAAAGTACTGTTCAGGATCGTTGCTATTAAATGTTGAAGTTGCTATAATTGTGATACTTGGTCCTATTCTCCTATTCGATTCACTTAAAAGTCTGAAATAAGAAGAATTTAAATGGGGGTTAAAATTAAACTTAACCACATTTTTTGTATAAGGTAATAAACACGTACTAAATCAATCCTGAAGTAAAAGCTTCAACAATCCCTTAATCGGATTCAGAACTTCGGTCTTGTGGTTATCTAAGAATTCTAACCTTAAAAATGTTACTTTTTTTCAATCAAATTTTTTAATGTGGTTCTTTAAGTCAATTTGATTCAAGAAAGAAAAAAATAGAGTGCAAAAAAAAGTTTTGACAATGCAAGTGTTAACTCCTCTCGGGCTAAATTACTGTGCGAAAACGAAGATCAAAATCTAACCGAAAACGTGTAATTTTGTATGGAACACAGCGAGGCATTATTATAACGAACTTGTTTTTTATATTTAATTATTTTTCTTCCAGGCTGTCTTCTGAACTGCCCAAAATAATTTTAACAATCCAAAGAGTAAAAAAAAACATGCCCAAGGCTATATAATTATACAAAACCATTATTATTCATATGCAAAAAATATATATGTATATATTTGTTTTCTAATGATTTTGTGCAAAAATTCTTTTCAAATTGGCTGCGCACCATTCTACTATAAAGTGTAAAATCAAATTAAACTGAGTGAATCAAATTGTGTCGACGGCATCATGTCGGTGTCGCCTAATAAAATCGAATCGTTGCACCTGACAAAAATAGATTTTGAAAAGAAAAAGAATGTTTGTTATTTATTACATTGAAAACAAATAAAAATTATATTTTCGTGTAATTTGCCTCAAAGCAATATTTTTTGTTATATCAGCGATAATTTTATTAATTTTTTTGTAAATAAAATAAGCAAAATAAAAATGCTTGTTTGTTCGATTTTGTTGGTATATATGTATTTTATTTTCGTCAATATAATATCAAAGATGTTTTTTTTTTGCTCAATTCATTATTTTTATTATTTTTTTTTTTATAATTTCAAATGATTGATAAACCCAAAAGAAATAAGTTTCGATATTATTTGTTAAAGAACTTGCTTTTTGGGGATATTTTTGGATAAACATGTTTTAATCTTATTAAGAGCCAATTTTTCAATCTTCTAATAAACAGTCAGTTAACTGTTCGACGAATAAAGTTATTAGGCTCATAAACAATCAGATAAAAACATTGAATTTTTCAATCAAGAATAATTTTTTCTATAGAATAACAAAAAAAAATTGTCAAATTCAAAAATATTTAAAATTAAACGTCATTTTTATTCATGATTGTTTTTGTTTTCATTAGTTTCACTGTATTTTTTTCAAAATTCTTTCAAAACAGCTTTGACAACTGACACAATATTTTTGTTGAGATTATTCCTTAGAATAATTTTTATTCGTCTCTGAAAGAAGCAGATAGTTTTATTCTTAGGAATAAGCTATATCTGCCTGTTGAAAAATTGATTTTTTCTCTATTCTTAGGAATGAGTACTAACTGACTGTTTAACTGACTATTGAAAAATTGGCCCTAAATATAATAAATTAAAACAAAATAAAATAATTAAATGTCAAATGAATAATTTATAGTTAAGAAATGTTAATATTTTTTCCTCATATATTTGATTGCAATACATACATCATTTTGACAGAAACCGATTTGTTAGGTTAAAAAGCGAGTTTAATTAAGCAAAATTAATGAAAAATTTGTTTGTTTCGACTAGAAATTTTTTACCTGCGTATGTGGTTAAGCCACTTTATCAAAAATTGAAATTTAAAAATGCGGATTAAAACTAATGTAAATTATATATGCGCTCCAAAATGTTAAAGATATCTGCTTACTTCTCAAAGAATATGACATCAAAAACTTCAGGAAGCAAAAAAAAAACATCTGTTGTAAGATATTAATAAATTTTTTATTTATTAAATTGCACCCTTCAAATTGATATTATTTATAGATCCGTAAAATAATTTTGAAGACATTTTTCCAGGGAACGTTTATCTAGTACTATTTTATTATGGTTTTGCGGTAAATTGAAGAATAAACTATTTTGTTCTCTGTCCTTTTATAGCTACACCGAACATTTGCGCATAAAATTTTATTAACAAATAGTTGAATTTGTAATAATTCGGACCTCCAAATTTTACAACTCTCTGTCAGAAATTGAGTAAAGGTTATAGTAAAACTTTTCTTTAAGGGAAAAGCTTTGTTAAGTATTCTTAGGGAAAGCTACCTACTTACTCCACATAAAAATGATTTAAAAAATTAATCAAAAATGCAAAAAGCTTTCAAATCTTATCAATTCTTAAACATTTATTAGAATTGAGTCTTAAGAAAAACTTTGCAGTGTTGTATCCAAAAAATTAAAAAATTTTCGAAAATTGAAAAAAACTAAATACGAAGAAATCTTGAATTTTCATTTTATTTTGCCACACTTCGACATAAAGATTCTTTATGTCAAAGATTAAGCGCAAATTAAGTACCAACAATGTTTTGTACTGAATTGAATATTCAAAATAAGTCATAAATAATCAAAACATGCCTCTTAACCATTCAAAAAAAAAATCCCAACAATTAAATAGAATTAAAATTTTCAAACCTAACCTACCCAACCAATGTCGAAATCGATAAAACCAAAAAGATGTGCCATAACCAGACAACAATTTACATAAATTTAATTAATGAATTAAAAGAGAAAAAAATATAATTTACTCAAAGTTCTATTTTAGTCTTCAAGGCGACTTTAAACTCCCTATACTTACAATGTATGATGTATAATTATGTTTTTCCTTTGTCTAGAATTGTTTTGCTTTATTTCGATATATCAAAAAAATAAGAAGAAATCCAATTCAACAACGCAGCATAGAAAATGAAATCCAAAACACATGAAGAACAAACTCGTTTTAATTAATTATAATTTTCTCGATTAGTATTTCCACCGAGTGCCTCTATATCCAAAATAATAGAAAATTACCTACACACTCAACTCATTCATTCATTATAAACGCGGCAAACCCAATCAATCATTTTGTTGTGTTTATTTTTATAAACAAAACAAAAAATAATAAGAAAAAATTCTTAACCCAATGATTAT
This sequence comes from Episyrphus balteatus, assembly GCF_945859705.1. NCBI lineage: Eukaryota > Metazoa > Arthropoda > Insecta > Diptera > Syrphidae > Episyrphus > Episyrphus balteatus. The sequence goes on from NC_079136.1 coordinate 91,884,686, forward strand.
AGCAAACTCGTTGTACTCTTTTAGCTGTCAGAAGCCAAAAAAAAAATATATATAATAATCGAATTGAATGTTTTGAAAATGTAAGCAGTGACATCATACAAATGAATTCTGTCAAAATAACAATCTAGAGGACAGAAGCCACACTCAACACATCAGTTCTAACGAATTGGCCACAAACAGTGATGCCAGCAAATAAATATGTGTAATTAAGTGAATCCAATTTTGTATTAAAGAAAATAAAAAATAGTTAAAAAAAAAAAAAATCATACCTTCTCATTAAAAATGTTTACCCAAAATAAAATCTAACCATTATGAGTTAGATACAAATTGAAGTCCCTCAAAGGCACAACCCAAGTGTAATTTTCAAGCGCTACCAAAACGATTTAACATCAGTTTGTTTCGGTACGGTGAAGTTAGTAATTGCTCTGTCAAGCGATGGGCTTGAATCAAATACTAGGAATAGTAGTACTTCTAATAATTGTCGATCTTCATGAATCAGTGACAGTTCCTGTGAGCGTTTTTGAAGAACGCACAAAAAGTTCAAATACCGAAGTGATACAGATTTTCAACGCTAGTGATTTCAATAGTGATCCTTCAATACTTCGTAAGAATCTTACATTTACTGTCCTTTTGACAGCCAAGGAAGCTGAGAATCAAAATGATTGTATTATGCCAAAAGTTATGCCAGCTCTCGAATTGGCCATTCGTGATGTGCAGCGTCTTGGATTTCCGGGAGTGAATTTCGATGTGACACTCATTTCGCGGGATACATTTTGTTCGTCGACTTACGGTGCGATAGGTTTTTTTGAGATTTACTCCCGTTGGAATGATATAAATGCCGTCTTTGGATTGTCGTGTGATTATGTTTTAGCACCGATATCACGGTATTCAGGTGTATGGGAGATTCCAGTGTTATCCACAGCGGGACGATCAAGGTCGTTTGATTTGAAAGAGGGTCAATATCCGACGTTGACACGATTAATGGGCGGTTTGACAGCGGCTGTGGGTAATGATACCAAAGGAATGTTGGAAGGATTCAATTGGACGCGTGCTGCTTTAATGTATCAAAATACTGATACAATCACTTCGGGCAATTCGATATGTTTCTTTTGTATGTCGTCGTTGCACAGTAAGCTGGGTAAAAGTTCAGTGTATCAAATTGGTTTTGATGAACGTGCATTCCATAAGGCTAACATTACAATGCAGTTGCAGATTATCTCAAGACAATCAAGAAGTAAGTATTTTATTTATGAACTTTAATAATGATTAGTTTCTTTATTTTAAATTTATAAATTGTAATATAACTTAAACGTATCAATATAAAAATAGAAGAAGACAAGTTTCAATAGAAGAGTTATATTAATCGTTCTACATTACATATGTTTCAAGTTCAATTTTATTTGGATTGTGTTAACATTATTTATCACTTCAAGAGTCCTTTTTTGTAATGAAATTTCTTAAATCTTATATTCTTGTATTTTTCGATAGAGAATAATAAATAGTACAGTGAAATAAGATGGAAATTCGAAGGTACATCACAAAAAAATTAATGAAAAAAGAGGTTGTCTGTAAAGCCGGTTTACGGACGATGATTTTACGTGATAACGTCGTCAGAAAACAGGTTGTGTGCTTTTGTTTAAAATGAGTCAATTGAAGAGTTTACTTTTTACTTCAAACAATCATAATTTATTGGAAAAAGCTAAAAAAAATACCTACCTTTTTTATTTTCTCAATATATTAATTTTTTTATTTTAAAAGCTTACAAAAAAAATTATGCAATTTAAAAACCAAGTATTTTAACCATTTTTTAAGTTTTTACAATGCGCGAAAAGTATAAAAATAATTTATTGAAAACAATCATTTTCATCAAAAAAAGCAAACAAAACATGAATTTTTATCTTCTCACGTCATTAATTACATTTTTTTCCCTAACAACTTATACCTGAAAGCTTATTGTCTTAGCTCAAAATATAGTATATATCGATCAGGTCTTAGAGACATCTACAAGAAGAGCTAGAATTTTTTGAACCCGATCAAATTTCATTAAAAAAAGCAAAAAAAAAACATTTATTTTTATGTTCTCAGGCTATGGAATCATATTTTTTGTTTGACAACCTATACAAAATATAAACCATGTGTGAAAGCTTATTATTTCACCTTTCATATGACGTATCAATCTCATTTCAAAGATGCCTACAAGAGAAGTTAGAATTTTTTAAAGTCACCTATGTCGAATTTCCAGGGGGGCAACAGATCTCCACTGGTGTTTTGAGGCTTTTCGTAAGTTTTTTGATTTAACATATTGTAGCTTGTAGTTAGTCTATGTTATGTGTGATATATCAAATGAAAGGTAATTGTATCAGGATGCTCATAAAAGTTTAATAAAATTTGTGTCTGCTCTTGGTCAAAAGTTATAAGTTATAACCTGTTGAATTCTAAAATTTTATTTTACTGTTATCTCAAAATTGTGTTAACGAAAATGATTGAAACTTCGCACACATATAGTCGTAGTCATGGTCTATCATTATTCCACATACTTAATTCCTGTATCTATTAAAGAAAAAAAGATAAACGATTCCAAGTTTTTGCACATGTATGCATAAGGCCAAAACCTACATGTCCTATCAGTTTGAGAAAAATTAACCGAAAATACCCCTAAAAAATAAGGTGTTTTTCAAAAATTCATATTTCGAAACGCAGAGTGTTGGAAAAAAATCCGTATCAGACGCCTTATTTGTTTTTCCCTCATCTTTCACCTGGGATCTTTATAATTGTCAAAAAAAAATTTCCCTTACCCAAAATCATCATTTTGTCATAGCCCCAACACGTGTACATAGTTGAAACAAAACGTTATAGCTTAGTTTTTTTAATGCAGTTATTCTTAAATTAATCTCATCTATCTATAGCAAAAAAAAATCAATTCTCTACGACTTCGCGTTTAGATTTTAGCCCAACTTTCATCTTTCCGTTTTACCCCTGTTTACCCTATTAAATGACGGAATTTTTAAAAATCCTTCATTTAGATTAAGCTTTAGTTTATTATCTTTCAAATAAGCTATAGAAGATTTTTGCATCTCTAATAGTTTATTTTTAATTTTGAATTGAAATTTTTTGCCGCACTGCGAAAGTGCGAGAGTGTAAGGTTAGAAAATGGCGTCACTTTTTTGTGGTGGCTGCCATGGTTCATCGATTTATAAGACGTTATCACGTCAAAAAAAAAAAAATTGTCGTATTTTTTAATGAATTTATCTTAACTTCTATTGATGATAAAGAAAAAGTGTGCAAGCAATTGTGCCCTTAATTCTGAAAGTGGACTAAGTCACTCCTAAAAATGCCATCAAATCTGGCCTAAAAAAAATTATTATTTAAGGGGTAAAGTTTATTTGAAAGCGAAATTGTAGTAAATAAACTTCTTTATTGCTACTCTAGTGATTTCATAAAAGAAATATAATTAAATCGTTATAAGAAAATTAAGTTTTTCTTTAAACAATGCAAAAAGTGACTTAGTCCACTTTCATAATCATGGGCACAATTAATAATCACGTTCCAATTTTGAACACTTTATGTAAAAGGTTTGATTTGTAGTAACTAATAACTGCTTGGAACCTTGGAAGATAGATAGCGGCAAATTTTCCGAAATTCATGTTTTTGTAGTTTTGTTTTTTTTTTTTTTTGTGTAGCGTCCATCTTTTATGGTCTTCCATCTACCATGGTGTATGGACTTATTAGAAGTTGTGTTATTTAATTTTTTAATACATGATTATTTTTTTTTTTTTACAAATTTTCATTCTACTGTTGTCTCTATAAACGCATGAAGAAGAAAATACATATGTATTTTGAAGCTGGGGTACTTTGATCAGTCCATTTTTATTACAAAAGTCTATCATTTATTGGGCCGTGTCCATAAAAAATCTATGCCAAAAAATCAAAACTACCAGATTTAAAGCAAGTTCTTCCTCTACACAAGGTTACTGGGTAATAATTTTATTAATAACACACGACTGGTTCGCACGAACTTAGGGTTCAAGTTGCTTGAATTTTTAGGACTTTTCATATAGAAATTTAGTAAATGTTATTATTGTAGGTAGATAGGTTCATTATATAAAAAAAAATTAAAAAGAAAACACAAAAAAATCGTTTTTCAAATTAATAAAACAACCATTAATAAAAATAAAAAAAATAAAATGCACGACTGGGGTCGCACGTACTTGCTCTTGCAGTTCAAAGTATCGTTATCTTAAATAGCTATTGGAAATTTAAGATTTTGTTTAGTCGAGAAAAAAAAATCAAAAAATAAAGTTGCAAGTTAAAAAAATTAAAATTAAATTTTTTTTTTCAAAAACTTAAAAAAAAAAATTTTTCAAAAACTTTTTTAATTTTTTTTTTTAATTTTTGACACTTCAAAATTATGTCTGTAAATTTTGAATAAAATTAACTCATGTTTTGATGAAATATATGAACTTAAAAAATATGTTAATTTTTGAAAAACGGCAACGCCATATTTCCGTTCTCCGAATTTTTTGAGAAAAACTAAAAACGCAGATTTGTTAGAATCAATAAGAGTATTGCGCACACCAAATTTAATCGAAATCGTTAAAGCCGTTTTCGAAAAATTTGCAATACCTCGAAAACGTTATATGGGAGATATGCGTTAAAATGGAGATATTAAAAAAATAAAAAAAACGGGTCTAGGGAATTATGTAAAAATCATCTGTACCAAGTTTCAAGCAAATCCATCCATCCGTTTAGGCCCTAGCTCGATGTACAGATGGACGTACAGACGCACAGACGCACAGACCGACGGACGGCATGACGAAAACCACTTTTTTGATCTTCTCCATAATCGTAATGTTGGTTTTGATTAAAACCTCGATTTTTTTTTTCTACACGAAACCAATACTTGCCCTATAGATACGGTGACCATCCGTCCCGGTTTACCCGGGACTGTCCCGTATTTTTACAGCTTGTCCCGGGTTTTTATTTAAGAAACCCGTGACGTGTAAGTGTCCCGTATTTTGTAGTTTGTCCCGTGATTGTCCCGTATTTGCAAATTCTCTGATTTTTTCATTCAAAATTTTAAAAACTTTGTACGAAAAACAAGATAAGCAGTGGTTGCAAATTTAAAGTTTTTCTAATTTGTTCGTATAAAAGCGTCAAGCCTAGTTTGCTGCCGAAGCAAAACGAAAATTTTTCTGAGTCTCCCAAAGTAAAAAAAAACTCTTTTGGAGCAAGAAAAATTACCTGCACCGTTAAGTATGAGTGACAAACGATTGAAAACTCTCCAATTATTCTTGCACAGGTAAGAATTTCGTTGGTTAAGCTACGTAATGTGCAATGAAAAGTAAAATTTTCTTTTAGGATTTTGTTGAGCTCGTTTTATAATTTTCAATTTGCCTCTAGACTAGGCTTTAGTTTTTAAAATTTGTCACCAATTATATTTAACTCCAGTTTTTATTTGCCAGGTTGAAAAGCTCCATCAGGGAAAGTTTTTTCGAATAAAGAACAGAAGAGTTAAGAACCCACGTTGTCTAGTAATTTCAGCTAAATTTCAAAAATTTTAAGGACATGTTAGAAGTTTATTTAAAGATTATACAATTTCAAATCATTTTAAATAAAATTAAAATATTAAAAAATAGCTCTCCGATTTTGATTGAAAAAATATTTTTTTAGAAGTGATTAACAGTACTTATTAAGTATAAAAACGCTTCCTTTATTTTGTATATGACTTAAATGATTTCAACGAAAATGCTCCCATAAAGTTATTTAAGAAATCTTTATATCAAAATGGAGCAAAAATTATGAAAACGCATTTTAAAAAATTTCAATTTTTATTTATTTTTATGTTTTTAAAGAATCAATATTTTCAAAACCATCCGAAAAATTTTGTATGTGTCCCGGGTTTTGCTTCTGGAAATATGGTCACCGTACCTATAGAGCAAGTAAAAAATTCAATTAAAGATAGACCTTGTCTCAAAACTTTCAATTGAATTTTTTTAACGAAATCGTTCCAGCCGTTTTTGAGAAATTTCAACTTTACTAAAATTGGTATATGACAAGGACCGTTATTTTTGGTCCAGAAAAATTAATTCCAAAAATCAATACTTCTCCAATGATCGAATCGAATCAAGGGGCACGGTAGTGCCCAGCCAAGTTCTCTATCAACTTTGGCACTACACCCTTATTTACAGGAAACAACTCAGGCCATTTTCGACCCCCCTCTAACTTCCACACCAAAGATGCTAGAAATTTTAAACTCGCTACATTTGTTGAACTGGTCGAAACCAAACTCCTTACAAAATTTTAGCCTCCTACGATGAGTAGTTTCTGAGATGTAAGGCTTCAAAAATCGCAAAAACCGTAACTGACTGACTGACTGACTGACTGACTCACTCACTCACTCACTCACTCACTCACTCACTCACTCACTCACTCACTCACTCACTCACTCACTCACTCACTCACTCACTCACTCACTCACTCACTCGAGTTTTGAGAGTTTCAATTCAGGGGGCGTGGCATCCGCCCATTTCCGCTGAATTTTCATCAAATATTATAGAGCACTTCTGATTATCGTAGAATCTTGAAATTCGGTTGAACTTTTTTCGATCACAATATTTTATAAAGAATCAAGTAGAAATTGATTTAGAATATTCCGAGGAATTCGAATATTGTATTCACAATTCCGAAAAAAAATATTTTCACCCTTATAAAGAGACTTTTTTTTACCACTTTTTTAAAAAATCGTAATTTTTTTATTTTTGTCCTGCCAAATTCGCACCCGTGTGCCGACAGAGGGTTCAGTAGTGTGTGATAAATGCTTAGATTTTAACAATGAATATTTCAGACTATATAAACTTCCTATACATCAATGTCACTATATTATTATTTAAATCCAATAATCGACTTTCAGTTTTCAGTTATTTTGATATTTTATAAATGTACTTGTTGAAATTTTACCAATTTCCTAGCTCCCATATCGTTCGTTATCACATTTATTAATTTTGCTATGTAGGTACATTTATGTAGTTTGCTTGTAGTTTTAATTTGTAAAGCACATCCCCAATAAAAACAACAAATAAACACACATTTATTATCCTGCGGTTTCATTATTTGTGTCGTTGCATAATTATAATCAAAATGTCGACATGACTTAATCAAGGACAAAATACCCTTGGTATTATTTGTATTATCCTGAAACTGATGTTTTTTTCACACTAAATTTCACCAAATTATGTTTTTAGAATATATTTTCATTTGAAAATACAACACATTCTGTCCGAAAGCCATACATGTTTTTAATTATAAGTTCACCTTCAATTGAACAAAAATTCATGCTAATTACATTACATACCTAATCTTCTTGGAAATCATGGTCTATACAATTTCCGACACAAAATTTGCTCATTTGGTAGGTATATCAACACTTGAACAGTTCGCTTGAATAAGATTTTTTTGTCAGCTGTTATCCTAAATGTCAATAAAACTTACATCCATTTTGTTTTTTCCCCAAAAGAAACATAATTACTTCATAATTATTTTTCTAACTTAAAGTTGTCAATAAATGATGTACGATATGAATGTGTCCATGACCTCACTGTTTTTTTAATTCTTCTCATGTCTATAACAGATGACAGATGACTTTTGGTGGCTAGACAGCCTACTTATTGTATTGACTATGATGTGTAATGTTTATCGATTGAATATAAGATACACGAACATCAATTTTCTGAACTTTAACATTCCCTTTAAATTCTATCATCATGGGTGGTCAAAACAAATTGTACAGCTTTATTTATTTAGTTACGTACACGTACGTTCCATATATTGCTGATATTTTAAGGGTTAATTGAAAATTTTACTTCTATCCTTTTATATTTCATCTATGTCAGAAAAACATGTACGAGTACGTGGATAAGTACCTTCTCAATAAGTTAATATTTCAATGTGAAATATCTACTTAATGAAGCATTCAGCTGTCAATTTAGTCGTTATTAGCTGACAACAGTAATAGATTTAATGATTCCAACACTTTATATACATACATACAATTTATATTGATATTAATAGCAATTAAATTGTCTAAAAGATGTGTCGTTCAAATAGAATGTGATCTTTAACCCATATAAGTAGGTATAGCGATTCCAATAATTCCATTTCGATTGATTAACTCAACTGATTATCACTTTTATAATATATTGGATTTAAATGTTTAATTTTTCTATTTGATTGTAATTATAGGACTTGTCATTAAGTGTATACAACTGCACAACAACTAAATGATTTTATTTATAAAAAAATTTATAGGTAGTCGATGCATATATTTGTTTGTATATATTGTTTAAATTGGCGTGTAAATATTTGAACATTGATTAAGAATTAATAACGTAAGCCACAGCTGAAGATAATCGGTAGTAGATTAATGATTTCTTGAAGAGTCTTAGCTTTTGTAATACTTGTGGCGATAAAGTTGATAAAGAAAAATTTAACGTTTGAAATAAGTTTAGGTACGAACAATTTTAATTAATTTAAACGTGATATTAAGATAAAAAAAAAAATTTCAATTTAAATAAGTGTGACAATAATTTTGATCATACATAATGTATTACAGCTTTTGAATAATGAGTTAATATGTACATATATCTAATATCTATAAGTATAAAATATATCTACGAGTACATTCGATTGAGATAACCTTTATAAGGCGGAATATCACTTAGCCGTAAAAACGACGATCGTTTATACTATATTTACTAGTTACTAAAGGACAAGCTTAGGATTCGTAAAAAAAAAGAGTGTGTGTACACATGTACACGCGACTGAAGTTATACTTCTCATTCAGTATATGTAAATGAATTCCATTTGATATTTTTAACTTCTATTATTAAATTAATTAATCCACAATTCGTTTTTTTACATTTTTATCAAGTGAACAATAAATTAATTCTTTCATCCTCCTTGCGTCCATGTAGTTTTCAATTTATTCTGTGAAATTTACTCATGTTGTGCTTTTCAGAACGTACGGTATATGGTTAACGAAAGTAAATGAATTGCTCATAAAATGTGCGATATGGTAATTTTATGAGAATTGTGTGTGTTTCAGCACTAGTAGTAGCAATATGGAACTTGCAGGGGTTGCTACAAAGCTCAAAAGTTAGCTGAGCTCAGCTCACAGCTCAGCTCAAAACAATCCGGTTTTTCGATTTTTTTCAAAATTCCGAGAAAATAGCGTTTGAAAGTTGGGGTAAAATTTTTTTTTGAAAAATCCCCGTATCTTTGAACGCTTCTGGAAGCTAAACCGCTTCAGAGCAATTTTTAGGAGTGATGCTAAATGATAGCTTGTGTCATGGGCCTATGCTTTGCACATTGTCAGATTTTTAAAAAATCGCCTTCCATGTTAAACCGCAACATCATGCCTATTTTTTCAGAATCGTCCCTATTTTTTTTTTTACTTTTAAGTTCTCCCGGTTTGAGAACGCGTGGACCTACAGGGATGAGAGTTGTACCCAAATGTAGGTTAGAGTCCCCGCTACCTTTTGGCATCAATAATTTTATTTTCATTTTCTTCAAAATTCCGCGATATAGGCGTTGGAACGCTTTGATCTAGAGACAGGGGAGTGGTGCCATATGAAAAGTTATATTCTCAGCTACCCGATAGTGGTATAATCCGGTTTTTCGATTTTTTTCAAAATTCCGAGAAAATCGCGTTTGAAAGTTGGGGTAAAATTTTTTTTCGAAAAATCCCCGAATCTTTGAACGCTCCTGGAAGCTAAACCGCTTGAGAGCAATTTTTGGGAGTGATGCTTAATGATAGCTTGTGTCATGGACCTACGCTTTGCACATTGTCAGATTTTTAAAAAATCGCCTTCCATGTTAAACCGCAACATCATGCCTATTTTTTCAGAATCGTGCCTATTTTTTTTTACTTTTAAGTTCTCCCGATTTGAGAACGCGTGGACCTACAGGGATGAGAGTTGTACCCAAATGTAGGTTAGAGTCCCCGCTACCTTTTGGCATCAAAAATTTTTTTTCATTTTCTTCAAAATTCCGAGATATAGGCGTTGGAAGTTGGGGCGCTCACTTTCAGCTCAGCTCAAATGAGCTAAGCTATGGTACCTAGCTCAAATTTGAGCTGAGCTGTGAGCTGAGCTGAAATGTGAGCTTTTTTCAACCCTGGCAACTTGCCACATGGAAATTACCCCATGCAACTTGCCACATGCAACTTGCCATATGTAACTTGCCACATGCAACTTGCCACATACAACTTGCCACATGCAACTTGCCACATGAAACATGTTACTTGCAACGTGTTGTGTGTTTTATGTTTGCCGCACTGCGGCGTACTGCATTTTTAAATACTAAAGTACTGCCTACTCTAAAGGTGAAACGACATCGCGGCGATCGCGTCATAATCCCTTTGACATTCTTGTCAAAAAGTAAATTTTCATGCCCACCCTCCCATAAGAAGTATAACTTCAAAAACTTGACCTCGACACATTTATCAGACATGGTTTTACGATGATATGGTGAATACCAGAATTGGAATTGGAGCAAAGATGTTGTGATTCCTCCAACTCCAATGATTCCGTCAGATTTGCCATTTTAATTTAACCGTCTTCAGTTTTCTGTTAGACTGGCATTTGGTCAATCTCTAAAAATATGTGGTAACGCAGTGGTATTTAAAGTTTTAAAGCTGATTTTTGTTAATAAACTATTAAGAACATTTAATTGAAATTAATTTTTCTGTGATTTAACTTCATAGGAGACTTACGTTGTTCCTATAGTTTCAAATAAGAATAACAGAGAGCTTAATTATATGATTTTACAAATAAAACTGAAATTTGCAGTAAAGTATAACGCAGTTGTTTGATTTTGATCACTTTCTGTTTAAACTGTCATTAATATAGAAATATCATTGGAAACATATCGGTGCAAATGTTATTTTATAATAGATTAAAGTATAACCATTCTATGTCAACTAAAATATGGGGCATTTCACGTGAAACCAGCAGCGAAAAATGTGGTGGGTCGTCAAATTTGTTCATATTTGGTATATGTATTCCTCAATCGAATTAAAAAATACATCTGGAAGGATTTTGAATTTTAAGCCTTGATAGCGGAGTTATGGGCTTCTAAAGATTTGGAAAACTCTGGGAAGAGTTTATTTGAAAAATTTATATAAATTAAACGAAGGGGTAACAAAATTATTTTAATGATGGATTATACGCAAAATTAGACGTGCTTTTCAAATATGAAATCTAAACCGGAAATAGATTTATTTTTTCGACAGAAAACCGGAAGTTGGCACTTCAAATCCAAATTTAAGAATCTTCGACCATTTTGATATTTTTTTAAATAGTCTTAAAATAAAGCTTATACAATTTAGAAACTACATGCCAAGTTTCAGAGTGGGATATCAAGCCGTTTAGAAGATACATAGGTTTTAGTGAGGGGTCTTCGTGCATGTAAAACCGGAAGTACCCAGTTTTCTCTGCTCTGACCCAGCAGTTTGTACCACCCCCAAATTTTTTTTGCCCATTCGATAGAGCATTGGCTGAATATCATTATCCTGATTTTTCGCACTCGCGAAATTCACCTTTCAGCTGCCATCTTGGATTTTAGTTTTTGCTGAATATCTCGATTTCTATTTATCCTACATAAAAGTTGTGTATGCAAGAAACGTAGGAAATTCAATTTCGCGTCTTTATGTTAAGAGAACTTTTTCGATATTCCTAATATTAAAAAAGTTGCAAGCCAAAAAAGAAAAAAAAAAAACGAAAAAAATGACAATTTTAAAGTTTTGAGCACTTTTTATCAAAATTATGAAAAAAGGTCCTGAATTTTCTCTTGTAACATAAATCTCTAAAATACTTACTAATCATTTAAAATTCAATATTTGTTAAAAAAAAATTAAGAAAAAAGTAAAGATAAAAACACAAACAAAAAAGAGCATTTTTTAACAAAAAAAGTTTAATAACGTTTGTGTTTATAGCGTTACAAAAAAAAGTTGTATAGGAGAGTTGTAGAGAATTTTAAGGAATAATCTTTCCTCGGAAGGTTTTTTCATAATTTTGATAAAAAGTGCTCAAAACTTTAAAATTGTCATTTTTTTCGTTTTTTTTTTCTTTTTTGGCTTGCAACTTTTTTAATATTAGGAATATCGAAAAAGTTCTCTTAACATAAAGACGCGAAATTGAATTTCCTACGTTTCTTGCATACACAACTTTTATGTAGGATAAATAGAAATCGAGATATTCAGCAAAAACTAAAATCCAAGATGGCAGCTGAAAGGTGAATTTCGCGAGTGCGAAAAATCAGGATAATGATATTCAGCCAATGCTCTATCGAATGGGCAAAAAAAATTTGGGGGTGGTACAAACTGCTGGGTCAGAGCAGAGAAAACTGGGTACTTCCGGTTTTACATGCACGAAGACCCCTCACTAAAACCTATGTATCTTCTAAACGGCTTGATATCCCACTCTGAAACTTGGCATGTAGTTTCTAAATTGTATAAGCTTTATTTTAAGACTATTTAAAAAAATATCAAAATGGTCGAAGTTTCTTAAATTTGGATTTGAAGTGCCAACTTCCGGTTTTCTGTCGAAAAAATAAATCTATTTCCGGTTTAGATTTCATATTTGAAAAGCACGTCTAATTTTGCGTATAATCCATCATTAAAATAATTTTGTTACCCCTTCGTTTAATTTATATAAATTTTTCAAATAAACTCTTCCCAGAGTTTTCCAAAACTTTAGAAGCCCATAACTCCGCTATCAAGGCTTAAAATTCAAAATCCTTCCAGATGTATTTTTTAATTCGATTAAGGAATACATATACCAAATATGAACAAATTTGACGACCCACCACATTTTTAGCTGCTGGTTTCACGTGAAATGCCCCATATATGAAAGTATATTGATAAAAATGTCCATATTTTTTTCAAGATTCACTATCCAAAGGGACAACTTTTTAGTTGTATTTTGGCCCGTATATTAAAAAGCATTACAATCAATTGGTTAATGTTCACTACAATAAACAAGTTCTTTTTTTTCGGTTTTAATTTATTTTCAAATAGGTTCAATTTTTTCAAGAGTGCACTTAGCGAAGCGGGTGGGGGTTAGCTAGTGGACTATAAAAATAAATATTATTATCTCCTAAATTACTTTTGAAATTCTTTTAAAAATTGAATTATAATTATTTTAATCAAAAAAAAAGAAACATTGACTTTTTTAATGCATTTGCTTTCCAATACAAATTCAAAAAATGCAATAAAAAAAATTGCAATGAAAAAAAATATGTTTGTTGGAACTGAAAATTTGCATTAAAAATAATTTTTATTGCAATTGAAAAATATTTATTGCAAATAAAAATGTTTTGCATAAAAAAAGTTATTACTGCAACTGAAAAATATCTGCATTAAAAAAAAATATTTATTGCAACAAAAAATGTTTTGCATCGATGAAAAAGGCAAATGAAAAAAAAAATTGCATTGAAAATAAAATTTGTATTGCAAATAAAATTATTTTGCATTAAAAAAAATTGTGTTGCAAATACAAAATTTTCTACACTGATGAAAAATTCGATGCAAAATTTGCGCACTAAATATTTAAATTCAATATTTTCCACAATTTCTTACAATTTTGACTATTTGCCATTACATTAGCTTTCAATATTATAGTTGAAATGACTTATAAATGGTCTTAATACCTAGTCAAAATTGTAAGGAATTCGACGTACCTAATTTAAAAAAAAAAAAAATATTTAATACACACATTTTGCATGGAATTTTTTTTATGCAAAATATTTTTATGAAATTTCAATGCTGCAATGAATATTTTTTTTTAATGCAAATATGTATTTTTTTATTTGGAAAAAATATTTTTCTTCAATTTCAAATGCATTATTTTTAAATGATATTTTAACAACTGCAAAAATTGTGACAAAGCTTTTAGAGCATAAAACAATTTTTTTTTTAGATCAAAACCACGTTGGTAAATACAAAAATTCATTTTCTTTATTTTCATTAACGAGTAAAGTTCATGCCAAATTTTACCATCGCCCACTGACGAACGTAGTTTTGATTTTAAAAGATTTATTTTAAACTCTAAAAGCTCTGCCACAGTTTTTGTTTCGTAAAATATACTGGTAAAGAGTTATTTGATAAAATGCAGAGATGCTTCACAGCCTTCTACTTAAAACAGTATTTAAAAAACTGTTGGATTTCAACGAAACTGACTGTTTTTGAAAAGCAATATCCATTTGATTTAAGACTACCAATAAGTGAAAATGTATGGAGTTTAGCCCTATTTGAACTTTAAGTCTGTGTGTATCACGTATTTTACAAAAACAAATCTTTAGGGTTTACCTAAATCAAAAAAGACTGAAAATTTCGAGTATTTTTTAAACTTTTTATGCATTATTGAGTTCGAAACTTATGGTCGAAAACTTAGGATGTTCATTGGACAATTATTATAAACAACTGTGTCCAAAATGTATAATGTTACTTTACTTAAATAGCAGCAAGAAGGGATATATTTTTTCCTGACCCCTCCCCGCTCCCCCTAAAGAAATTCAAAGTTAAATTCTTTTTACACAAAAATAACATTAGATCCTTTTCATAAATTGGGTTTTATGTTGAACACTTATTTATACCTAAAGAAACAAAACTTTTGAAAATAAATTATTAGGTATTGGACTGATTTGAGTTTCTTTAACAATTTCCTTTAAAATCAAAGTCTATCCAATCATTCAACTCGATAGCTTAAGTTAAGTTGTTTCACACACAATTTCAAGTCTTTTCTATTTAATATTTTGTTTCTTTGAATCATTTTAAAACTATCAAAAAAGGCACCAAAAATATTGGCTTGAAAAGCTTCCATATATTACATATTATGTTCTAAAAAACTTTGAACAATTATGGCTACTTCTGGCGTTTTAGCAAAGTTTGTGTCATCTCATATATCACTTAAGCAAACATTATTTATAACGTTTAACTTCGAAAATATGGCAGCGCCATATCAGTCGGAATCATTATCTACAAATACCTTATAAAAATGCAAACTAAAATGGAAAGCGATTACATTTTACAAATTGGTTTTTCGATCTTTACTTAATTAATTTATTAAGTGTCATTCTGTGTTGGACCCTTAAATCAATTAAAATTTCTCAAAGGTTACTGACATTTTTACTGTCTTTTTTTATAGGTATTTTTATGTTTTTAATTAAGTTTATGAGCTGAAAAAATTGATAACTCACAAATTGGTTGATTTAAATTACTAAATGCAATGCAATTTTATTTGTATTATTACGTCACTGATAAAACATATTATTCTTATCTCTAAAATGCATTTCGTTTTAATTATTTTGCAATCAAGAGATAAATATTCTTACCCATTTATTTCTAATAATTTTATTTCAAAAAAAAAATTATCTGATTTTTATTTATTGGTTTATAAGATTTTTGTTTTCATAAATATAGAAATTAGAAATCAACTTTGCTTTATATCAAGATTAATTTATTTTTTCACAAAATTACTGTTTAAAATATTATAATAGTCATATAAATTTATTTTTGTGTTAAATAAACTCACGGAGCTGATTACAGAAAAACAAAAAATCAACTTTATCATGCCGCACAAGTTTAAAAACCTATAGCTGATTAAATCGTATTTCATTGTCGGAATTTGAAAGTACCTTATTGGGTTTAAGATAAAAAGAGCTGAATTCAAAAAACACACCAATAATTTTAAGCACAAATATTTATGATTATGATATTATTAAAAAGATAAATATAAGGTACTCAATTGAATACTTTTATTTATTGAAAATGACAAACGACTTTTATATGATTTTTCGTTGCCATTTTTAATCTCTTTCAAAAATGCATACGAGTCCATGAACTGGGCTAAATATTAACTTGCAGGAAATTAGCAGATCATTCAAAAATATCTATTGTCATAAAAAAGTTCATGGTTCATCTCAGTTTATCCTGTCGGATTCAACAGAAAACAGACCATTTTATAGTTTCCCTCAATATTTGTCGCCAAAATACCCACGTTTTTTTCATTGAAATATAAATCTAGAGGCTCTTAATTTGATATATTGCAATATTGAGTGAGAAAAAAAAATCCCAAACAATAACATGGATGTATGTATAAATGTAAATAAAAATAAAGAATATATTAAAAAAAAATGTTGAGTTATTAATATTTTTTATAATTTTCGAACGAAACTTGAAAAAGTCATAAAATGAGTTTAAAAATGTTAACTTTTGAACTTTTAGCAAAAGTGGCCTATGCTAAATACTCTTGCATCAAAAAGATGTAACGTGTTCAAAAATAGAGTTTTATTTTACCGTTATTTCAAATTTGTCATTACAAAATTAATTGAAACTTTGTACAAATATAGTCTTACCCATTATCTATTTACACTGTAAATTTCATTTACTTATCTATTGAAGAAAAAAAGATAAAAATAAAAAACTGTTAAAAACGGCCAAAAAACTTGGGACAAAAAAAAATTGTTTTTCCCGTTATTCGGTCAATACATGCATGCGCATGATTAAAACCTTATAAATTTGAGATTTTTTGCAGACTTTTAAAAATTCCAAAAAAATAAAAGACTACTCAAAAATGTATCTAAAAATTAGGTTGTTTTTCAAAAAATTTTATTTCAAAATACAGGGCCTATGAAAAAAATCCGTTTTAGACCCCTAATTTTTTTTTTTAAATATCTTTCTCATGGTGTAACCTTCACAACTTGGTTTTGAAATTTTTTTGAATTTTTTCAATACCTTTTTTAACTATTGAATAAATTTGTCTATCATTTAAAAAAAAAGTCAACTCTTTACGACTTACCGTTTAGAAAATAGCCTCTTTTTTCAATGTCTTGTTACCCCTATTTACCCTATAAAATCTTAAATTTTATTTTGCCTTAAACCTTATCCTCTTATGCCTCTTTGATTTAAAAAAAAAAATTAAGAAAATAAGTCAGTCGGTGTGGCCGGTTAGCGAACGTACACAAAACCAAACTTTAATATATATAATAGATTTAATTTAAAAAATTTTAAATTTTCACAACATTAATTAATTAATAAAATATTTAAAATTAAATAAAATTATAAAAAATATTAATAACTTAAAATTTTTTTAATATGGGTATTCTTTATTTTTATTTACATTTATACATACATTCACACACACAAAATGGAGACTACACCACAAAGAAATAATAACATGGAACTTATATATTTTTTTTAATTCCGTCCTTGGATACATTAATTTTTCCCACCAATGACTTTTATGTGTACAATGTACTTTGTGCATGCCTTCAGGCTATCGGTTTTGTGTAGATGACACTTAAAAGGACATCGATTTTGTTTTTTTTTTAATTCTCGTTTGTTGCTTGTAGGTTAACGTTAAAGGATAAGTTGGTACATGTAGATATGTATGTTATAATGAACTTTTTTTTTATTGTTTTTTTTATATTATTTGAAACCTTCAAAAAGTGCTATCAGACCCGTAAAAACACGTGCTCAAAGAATGTGAGATTCTTACCACACTAAAACGACTACAAAAGTATTCAGGTCAGCAAACTTAGTTACATTCTATGGTGCTTTCTGCCAGAGCTATATGGCGTTTGAGCAAAATTCACAAAATATGTCATAGCATACAACCTTGTGGTACCCCCCCCCACTACTTTTTTTTAAGTCTAAATGCTCGTTTACATGTCTTATCAGCGTTGCCAGAGCCGGCTATTTATCACCAAACAGGTTAATTGAGCATTTCGCTCGCTTCTCAAACTTTGGATTTCCGATTTATCAAAATTTGGCTCCTAAAATGTTGAACTTGGCGATTTAATGATCTTTTAAAATTAAAATGTTAAAACTAAAATTTTTCTTATAACAAAATGTTTACGTTTTTTTGTACATTTAAAAAGCGGCTATTTTTGATCTAAGATTTTTTTAGATTCGACTTCATGCAACTTGAATAATCTGGAAACACTACCTAACGCGGAAAATTTATCATATTTTGTCAAAAGCTCATGACATATGCAAAAAGATCGCAGAATAAATATTACTTTCCTTTTCCTTTTTCATGTTTTTAGACATGTACATATATGTCGTATGGTTGAACCGAAGCCCGAACTGGTATTAAGTTACTAGGCTTTTTTTCTATCATTTTTTAAATGATTTTGATAACAAAACAAAGTATGCCATCCTTATGTATGAAAAGAAATTTTAAGAAAAAAATATTTGAAAATCGTTAGAGCCGTTTTTTTGTTTAAATAATTTTTTGTATACAATAAAATATAAAAATTTTCTAACATTAAAAAAAAAAAAGTTGGTAGCTATGCCATTTTGAAGAAATAATTAGTTAACACTTAAATACTTACATGAAATTTCAAAATATTTCACTGACCTGTTTTCAAAAAATTGATTTTTCAAAAATAATAATTGAAATATTTTTTTTTAAATTACAAAATGTGTTTTTGAAAAAATTCTAAAATTTTAATATTTCAGTTATATAAACGTTATTGTATAGAAATTTTTGTTAAAATCCGGTTAGTAGTGTGCGAGGTATGAGAAACCATAAAAGCGTTCTATGGCAGGTACCGTTAATAACAGTAGAAATAAAATATTTTTTTTTTATTAAAAAAGTGACTCTTATTTTGTAAACTTACATACAAAAACTTGCCTAAACTGTAAATAGCAAAATTTTGCCGTTATTGTAAAAAATACTGTCAAGAACGGAAACAACAAAAAAATGCATTTTTCGGATCGATTTTTGAATTCGTGTGGAACTTATTTGATGGCAACATTCAAAAACAAAAAAATGCTCAAAATTAGAATTTCAGGCAAATAAAACTAATGGATCATCAAATTTCAACTGATTTCATCGAGTTTTAACTGAAAACTACAAAAAAATTCCAGCTCAAAAAAATTAGTTGCTATACGTTGCGAAACCTAAAAAGCTATATGAAGCTCTTAGACTATAGGTAATCTCTAATGAAAAATTGAATAAACCGTCGAATATTCAATAAAATATATTTTTGATTGATATTAACCTCCACCAAAACAATAATTTTGTAATCAAGCACTACTATTGTTCCTTGAATATTGTCAGGACATTACAAAAATGGGGTAATTTTAAAGCCTTCAAAATTTCAGATGCTTGTAGATACCGAAAATCAAAAATTACATACGTATACAAATACATACATAAACATATCTCTATTTTGAAAGCGCCACTTTAAACCTAAAAATTGATTGCTCAAACATTAAGCATTCATCACGTTATTCGCTAATGGCTTACTTAAACCATTTGACTCTGCATTTTCCGATGTGTAAAGGTGTGAAACTTTGCGCGGATATTCATTTATCTTTGATTATTATCAATGAATTGATTGTATTTTTTTTTAAATCGGGTTCCGTTTGTTACACAAGATAGGTATAAAAATATACTCATCCTCCTTATAATATAGCTACGTAGTATATACTAATTGCATATTCAAGCAATGTAATGCACACCTTTTCTAAATAAGGTGTCTACTACATTCTGTCAGATAAATGCTAATAGCTTAACAAATCGTTTGATTAATATATTTTTTTTTTTATTTATTTATTTGTAAGGCACACCTCCGAGTGCTTGTGCACCCCTCGAACGTCAACAAAATGTTTCATTTCTCGAAATTATCTTTGACAAACTTAAATAATATATAAATTATGTAAGCAGCTAGATAGATGTATTTTTACTTTCAATTAAATTCAATCATGAGATAAATGATATCCCATTGGGTTATTAGGATCGTTAGGTAGTAAACATGTGCATAAATATAAAAAATAAAAAATTAAACATGTAACTTATATGTTTGCGTCTTTAATTAATTTCTGTGAATGTCAATGGCATTGATTACATCATTATGGAAACAGGGTGTTATTTAATCTATAGCAGTTGGATGTTTAATTGTTTCTGTCATATATTTTCTTATTACAGTCAAATTTAATTGCTGAATTTATAGGTATTTACAAAATAGCCAGATGTAGATTTGCTCGCTTGTACTTTGAATAAGTAAATCGATATAAAGTAGGTAAATATACCACAAACTTTTAGGTGTGACTGTTATTAGCACTTGGCCGTTTTTTTGTTTTTAAGGTGTTGTACAGTTGTTTGTTTAATTTAGCACCACTGAAAAGACGCCGTAGTTTCAAACCAAACTAAATGGTGTTTTAGGTTGTTGATGTTGTTTTTAGAATTAATGGCAATTTTCAAAATATTAAAATAGCTTGAAAATTATGTTGTTTTTTTTTTTAATGCAAACGACTCTTGAAGTTTGTAATTGAAAAAAAGTAAAAACAGATACTTTTTTCTATCTTTTCTGACAAAGTTATAGCTATTGACTGTGAGTACCACTCAAATTTTCATATATGTATTTGACTTTAAGTTCACATCAGAGATGAGTATTTACTTCATATGTAGCAGATCTACTTCATTAATTTATTTTGATGTTTCTGCTACGTAGCAACCTATTTCTACTTCGTTTGACAAATTTTTTCTAAGGAACAAAATTTCATTTAAGATGTGTCGTCTTGTTTCATTTTTTGATAATCGAAAAAGTCATTTAAAAAAATGCATTGTTAGTGCACTTTATTTGTGAATTGGCTCACTAGGCTCTGCAAGAATTTCACATCTTAGACATCCAAATCAAAGACCCATCCAAGATATCAAATATTTTATGTAACCGCCCAGATCCACATAACGGCTGTGGGTCCGGTCATGCATTTTGCATAAAATAAAGCAGACAGCGGCATTTAAAAAACAATCTTAGGTTATTTTATGGCAGATGGAACATATTTGCTCATGGAACTAAAACCAAGTAAATCTGACTTCCCTGAATGAAAATAGTTTTGCAATAAAAAACACTTTATAATTTGAAATTAAAAATCATTATAGCAATTAAGGGGATGGCTTTTTGAGAAAAAAGTTCATATTTGTTGTGTACGAGTGATACTCTTTCAAGCCATGTAGGCCTCATTTAAATCGGTGCTGGGCTTTTTTTAAAATATATTTATTTTTGGGCATTCTCCTTTGTTTTATATGTATATTTTTTTTTTTTCATTATCTGCTACATATTTTCCAAATCTACTTCGTTTTTTTGGGCAATATGTTTCACTTTTCGGGCTTAGCATTCTCATCCCTGGTTCACATCTCCTATGCAATTGTAACTTTGTTGTTAAATAACTTAATATAAATCACGTGAACTACACAAGACTTTGCGTTTGTTGTTTGCATGTGTTAATGGACTGCAACTTGTGTTTTATTCATGTTTGTGGATAGAATAATGTTCTGGCCATCAGAGAAATAAGATGCACGACAACCACATTTTGCTGACGCCGCGCAGCCTGTTATGAGTTTTGGGCGTCAAAAATCTTTTTAAAATTGCAATTTTTTGAAGAAAATTATAATAATTGGCACTTTAAGAAATCAATTTGTTGTCAGTATAAAATGCGGACCAGAGTAAGAATTTAAAATAAGTCTATGGAGTCACGTTTTTGAGATAGGTATAGTTATTTCAAAATTTATTATTTTTAAAATTTTTTTTTTCGGATTCAGTACTTAGATGTTCTTAAGGGTAGCAAAAATCAATAATAAATAGTTATGGCCATGGAAATTATTTTGGACGTCGCACATAGGAGTATTCTGGTCGAAGAGCTGGACAAAAGTCGATTTTCTAAAAATCTAAATTTTTAATTAAATTTTTTACAAAGCGGATGGTATATATACAAGGGCTCATATGATGCACCTCTTTTTTTGTGGTAAATTGTGTGGAGTGACAAAACAAGTTCAAATTCAGTTGTTTATTTTCTGAATTTTTTTTTTAATTTGTGGTGATTTGGTGAGCATTGTTAGGAGATTGATTGTGAGCGAGTGTGCTTTTAAACATAAAATTTTCAAATTAAAAATACAATTGCAGGTATTGAATAATAATTAAAGAGTAATTATGGAAATATTAAATGTTTTTTGTTCAATTAAATGACAGTGGGAAAAGAGTCTGCCACACATAGATATTTGTATTGATTTTTTTTTAAGTCTAAGTGCTTTGTTATAGTATACCCTACTATTCTGCCTTGAAACATAGATTTATGATAACTTTGACTATTCTTTTAATTTAATATCAAAAATTTGGGTGCGATTTTTTGCGATTAACGAAATAATTTGCGAATGAAATTTTAACTTTGAGTAAAAAACACTCATACGCCCTACGTTTTTTTTTACTGGTTGTTAACATTTTCCAGAAATTTTTGTTATTGAACTTGATGCATTTGGATTTACTAAGCCTAAAAATCACAATGGTTCCTTTCTAGAAGCTCTAATAATTTAGATTTTTTAATTTTTCACATTTTGTGTGTATGAAATTTCATACTATTTTTTTTAGTTTTTCTTATCACGAGCGTTTTTAGGTCCATTTTCTTCACTCGGAGTTGAACAAAACTTGAGAATTTTTATATTAAAAATTCTCAAGTTATGTTCAACTCCGAGTGAAGAAAATGGACCTTAAAGTTTTTCAACTTATTTACATAAAACCGCCTTTCATTGCATAAATAATAAGTTCTAGCATAAATAAATGGTTTTACTTCAAAAAATAATTTTGTCCAGGTTTTTAATAAGTTCTTAAAAAGTACTACTGTGTGCCAGTCGCTGCTTTGTCACCTTAACTGACAAAAGTTCATTATTCTCATTTATTTTTCACGAAACAATGGCTTAATTGTAACCAAAAGCTGACAATCTCCTGCTGACATTTCGGTAACTGAAAGTTAGTATGTAGTTAAGCAGACATTTACTACACGATAAAAGAACTTGTAGTTGATACATTCCTTACATCGTCGCTTTTACTTCAGAAAAAATTACTTTTTTGACAAAAAATCAGAACAAAAATCTACATAGTTTCCTGTATTTTCGGAACTTTCTTAATTGTTTTCAGTTTTCGTGTTGTAAAAAGGTTTTTTTTGTCAATTTGCACTAAGATCTGTATTTTCGGGATTCTGGGTTGTCTGGAATCAGAATTTTTGTATTGTGTCCGTCTTCCTTTCCAGCATTATTCGCTTAAGGAGTTTTGATTAAATTCATTAATCTTTCATTGACTTTCATGTGGAAATTATTCCGAACCACTCTTAGTCTAGTAAACACATACAATTTCTGGACATTAGTTTCCACATCCGAAAAGAGTTTCACTTTCTCCTTTTATGCCTGCACTCGTACAGATTACGTGACACGGCCGACCCGAAAGAGCAAATTTCGACCTATTTTTAAAAATTGGCAATTTTTGATCAATCGAAAATTTGGTCAGCCCTTTTACAATACCAAAAAACAAGCACTATTCTATTTCCATCAACGCTCTCCTTAAATAGAACTTAGCCAGACTAAGAACGAGTAGGTACATTTTTCAATTTCATAGGCCACTCACTTTCACCTTCAATTCATCTCTTTTCCCTTACAGAAATCTGATGATTGTATTTCGGGGAACTAAAATTATCCTTGGCATAGCTAAAAAAAAATAAGCTTTAGGTGTCGAAAGATGCTTAACATCAGTTTAAAAGATGTCATGCCGCCGCCGCCGCCGCCGTGTCATTTTGAAACCTAATCTTTGAAATGTCGACAAAAAGATTTTAAATTGTTTAACTCTGTACAAACGATTTTCTCTACAGTTGTATTTGTTAAAACGAAAAAAACAACACACTTTTTTACTATAGCATTCATTCCTTAACAAATTTTACTCACAATAAATTATTATTACAATGATACTTATATGTATGTAATGTAGCTTAGGGTGGGTCAAAAAAATCGAAATTTTTTTTTTTTGATTTGGTACTCCAAAAAATCGATTGCTAGACCCCTCTAGAACATACACACCAAATATGAGCTCTTTATATTAATGGGAAGGTCCTCCGCTTTGCAATTTTCCATTTTTACATCAAGCTTCTACAAAAAAAAAATAATTTTTTTATTAATTGACTTTTTAGCAAATTTCTTTTCAAATTCTTGTAGGAAATTGAACGCTCTACAAAAAAGGCCTCAAACACTTTTTTCGTTTATCTAACCGTTGAATAGATATTTGAGGTCCAAAAATCGAGAAAATCTTTAAAAATTCGTTTTTTGTTCTTAATTTTGTAACAAATTGAAAAATTATAATGATCAAACGCGCAAGACATATTCTTGTTGGAAATTGATTGCTCCACAAAAAAGGTCTTATTAACTTTTTTCATTAATCTAACCATTCTAAAGATATTCGAGGGCAAAGTTAAAAAAAAATATAAAAACATTTTATATTTTTAAAAAATTTCTAACTCACTGAAACTTCATTATTTTCAAATTAGCAAGATATATTCTTGTAGGGGCTTAAACGTTCTACAAAAAATTCCTTGGAATGAAATTGATTGCTTTAACCGTTTAGAAAATATTCGTATCCAAATCGCAATGCATACGGGTCATAAGAAAACTATTGAAATCAGTGAGCATTGGTTTGGATACGAATATCTTCTAAACGGTTAAAGCAATCAATTTCATTCTAAGGAATTTTTTGTAGAACGTTTAAGCCCCTGCAAGAATATATCTTGCTAATTTGAAAGTAATGAAGTTTCAGTGAGTTAGAAATTTTTTAAAAAT
Source organism: Episyrphus balteatus (assembly GCF_945859705.1). Lineage (NCBI taxonomy): Eukaryota > Metazoa > Arthropoda > Insecta > Diptera > Syrphidae > Episyrphus > Episyrphus balteatus. Next base: position 91,909,345 of record NC_079136.1, read on the forward strand.
ATAAAATGTTTTTATATTTTTTTTTAACTTTGCCCTCGAATATCTTTAGAATGGTTAGATTAATGAAAAAAGTTAATAAGACCTTTTTTGTGGAGCAATCAATTTCCAACAAGAATATGTCTTGCGCGTTTGATCATTATAATTTTTCAATTTGTTACAAAATTAAGAACAAAAAACGAATTTTTAAAGATTTTCTCGATTTTTGGACCTCAAATATCTATTCAACGGTTAGATAAACGAAAAAAGTGTTTGAGGCCTTTTTTGTAGAGCGTTCAATTTCCTACAAGAATTTGAAAAGAAATTTGCTAAAAAGTCAATTAATAAAAAAATTATTTTTTTTTAGTAGAAGCTTGATATAAAAATGGAAAATTGCAAAGCGGAGGACCTTCCCATTAATATAAAGAGCTCATATTTGGTGTGTATATTCTAGAGGGGTCTAGCAATCGATTTTTCGGAGTACCAATTCAAAAAAAAGAATTTCAATTTTTTTGACCCACCCTAATGTAGCTATCTAATTAAAATGATCTAAATCATTTGTTTCGTGTTTTTTTTTAGAATTCAAGAAAGTGTATTCAATTAATTATGCTAAATAAGTCAGTATAATCTATAATTACAACAAAGCCGGCCTACGCAAAAGTGCAAGTAAGCTAAAACATCACAAGCATTTTTTTATTTATTATATAGGGGTACAAGGTATACGATGTAGGTACACGAGTATTCTCTTACTCGTATTTATATATTGACTTAAGCTTGTGGAATGTCCATATTTCCTTGCATAATTGACACCTTATATGTACATTATTAAAAGATGCTCAAAACAATAAGGTTGACAAGTAATTACCTATCATTTGGCAGCCAGTTAAAGATATACTTTTATCTGAAATAAATGCCAACGTTTTTCATTTGGCAGATCAGAGATTATGATGACACATGACGTCACGTTAAGTTATTTTTGATTTCTTGATCCGTACAATCAAACTTTTTTAAATCAAAACGAGATCGACCAAACCATTGACCTACCATTTCCAAGAAGTTTGTTATGCACACGTATTTATATCATTTGTTTATCCATTTTTTGTATAGGTACTATTTCTAAATAAAAAAAGAAAACAAATAAAACAAAAATAGATATTTAAAATACTTGACTAATTACTTTAAAAGTACTTAATACCCCCATGAAATCGTGTGCTGTATGTCAAAAGCATTAGAAGCAATTTATCCTTGGAATTCTAGAAATGTCACTAAGTTGAAATAGTAACCTTAATCTTGAAGAAAAAATAAAAAATCAATTTGCCAATTAGTTTATTTTTATAATTTTCAAACGTGGGTAAAACTTTCAATGCAAAAATATCTTCTTGGCAGACAGACTGTATGGGAAACGAATGAGTTTATTTAATACTCGTTAGTTATAACTCTTCAGACACACTCAAATGAAAATGTTTTATTTATTATGCACTTTTGAATCAATTATATTAATTAATAATATATCTTTAGTAAGTGACAAAATATTTTTATTTATTATGGGCCATAATATAAAAATAATAATAATTAAAATATATTTTACATAATTCAAATACAATAAATTAACCTATAAATGTAACATAAATTTTTTTTTATTATTTGAACGCTGAAATGAACGAAAAATGCAACAATTTGAATACAATAAATGTACTTATAAAAAGTTCTGTGCTTTACAACTTTTACATGAATTTAAATCACAAAATAACCTTTTCTACATATAAGACTTTCGAAAAGTTTATGAGAAAATAATGTTTTAAAATTTTTACCTGAATGATCCTGAACTTTGCAGACAACTTGCGACTGCAAAACAACTACCCTTGCCAACAAAGTCCCGTTAAAATACGCTTTTCCCCTTAAAAGTTTTGGCCTGATAAGCAATACACCTCATAGTTAAGAGTTTTGGGTAATTGGCCTATAGGGAAACTGAAATTTTATTTTTAGGGCTAAAGTTAACTGACCTCTTGTCATATGACTTAAATACAAATATTTTTATCTCAATATTTTGATAAGGAAAGGAAATACATTTGCTTTAACAAATACGGCTGTAGCCCAGGGAAATTAGTAATTTAAATCGCATTTTTCGCGGGACAAAATTTTTTTCATGGAATGTGTTCGGGTGGTTGTCCTTATCATAAAAGTCAATTTGTTGGGAAAATTGGAGGTTGGGAACAGCCGCCATCTTGGAAAAGAGATTGGTATCGTTTTTATTGAATAGCTCCATTGTTATTCATTTTAACAAAAAATGACAAAGGTAAGACTTATTAACAATAAAATTATCTAAAAAATGATATACAAAACAATTCCGTGAGTTGATTAAATAAAATTTTATAGTTGGTCAAAGTGCGGGTTTGTATCGCAAGGTTGGGACAAAATGACATTTGTTCATATATCTGACGAACTTTTGATTTGTTTGGATAATTCTTCAAGAATGAATTATAGTACTTATAATTACCTATTAAATGAGCCCACAATTGTTATTGTAACCATCGTATTGTAGAAGTAATCTAACTCCGAAACTCTCCATGTACTAGTTAAAAGTGAGAAAAAAGCTAGTTTTTTGCTAGAAGGCCTAGAAAATTTTGGGAGTAGAGGTATAACCAAAATATAAGTACGCAGTTTTGCAGCCATACGCGTGTCAATGTCGATTTCAAAGGTCTGACAACTCTAATTTTGTGTTTTATACGGTTTTTGGAGGGTTAAATAAGGTAAGTTTTCCAGTTAACGTGAATACGCTAAATTTATACTATTTGAAATTATAAATATACAAGCTGATGCTCTATTATTTTTCGTAAATCTAGACACCCCAATCTTGAGGATGTGACCAATAGAACTCAAGATATAAGCCGTTTATACGATTATGTTTTAGAGGCTATTTTGTTTAGATTTTTGTTTGTTTATTTGAATTGAAAAGCCTGATATGGTTAGTTAAAAAAGTTTATATCGTGAGTTCTATTTACCCCATAGCCGAGATTGAGGTGTCTAGATTTAGGAAAAATAATAGAGCATCAACTTGTATATTTATAATTTCAAATAGTATAAATTTAGCCCATTCACGTTAACTGGAAAACTTACCTTATTTAACCCCCCAAAAACCGTATAAAGCACAAAATTAGAGTTGTCAGACCTTTGAAATCGACATTGACACGCGTATGGCTGCAAAACTGCGTACTTATATTTTGGTTATACCTCTACTCCCAAAATTTTCTAGGCCTTCTAGCAAAAAACTAGCTTTTTTCTCACTTTTAACTAGTACATGGAGAGTTTCGGAGTTAGATTACTTCTACAATACGATGGTTACAAAAACAATTGTGGGCTCATTTAATAGGTAATTATAAGTACTATAATTCATTCTTGAAGAATTATCCAAACAAATCAAAAGTTCGTCAGATATATGAACAAATGTCATTTTGCCCCAACCTTGCGATACAAACACGCACTTTGACCAACTATAAAATTTTATTTAATCAACTCACGGAATTGTTTTGTATATCATTTTTTAGATAATTTTATTGTTAATAAGTCTTACCTTTGTCATTTTTTGTTAAAATGAATAACAATGGAGCTATTCAATAAAAACGATACCAATCTCTTTTCCAAGATGGCGGCTGTTCCCAACCTCCAATTTTCCCAACAAATTGACTTTTATGATAAGGACAACCACCCGAACACATTCCATGAAAAAAATTTTGTCCCGCGAAAAATGCGATTTCATGCCCATATTTTGACTAATTTCCCTGAGCTACTGTACTATTTAAATAAAAAACAATGAAAAAAAATTAATTTTTTTTTGTGAAAAATCAATAAATTTTTTGAATTTTTGTTTTTTTTAGTCGTGTTTTATTATCCCCGTGATCCAGATCAGATCATTATATTTATTTGCGTCACAAAAACAAACCAAAATTGTGTGTGTGTGTGTGTGTGTGTGTGTGTGTGTGTGTGTGTGTGTGTGTGTGTGTGTGTGTGTGTGTGTGTGTGTGTGTGTGTGTGTGTGTGTGTGTGTGTGTGTGTGTGTGTGTGTGTGTGTGTGTGTGTGTATGTGTGTGTGTGTGTGTGTGTGTGTGTGTGTGTGTGTGTGTGTCTGTGTGTGTGTGTCTGTGTCTGTGTCTGTGTGTGTAATTTATAACAAATAACCAAACGCGGGTTTATCTCAAAAACGTAATGTGATAGCATTGTTCTGACTTCGGATTCGAGCTCAGCATCCAAAAAACCTATAGAGAAGTATATCTTGGTGTCTGTAACAAAAACCTTGTTGACCAGTGTTATTAACAGTACCTCGAAAACGATTCAATCTCTTTCAGTAGCAACATTATTGAAATTTTATAATTTTTTTTTTTTATCAATTTTTTGAAAACGGTTTTTAAGTGTTGATTAATATTTCCTTAAAAATGGCATATTTAACATTTCTTTTTTGTAAAATAGGTATAAAAATATGGAATTAAAAAAAAAAAAAACGGCTCTGATGATTTTAATTTTTTTTTTCAATATGCTTTTTTTATACAAGAAATAAAATAGCATACTTCGTTTTAGAATCAATATCATTTGAAAAGATGTTTAATTGATTAAAAAAAAAAACACAAATATTATTTTTCTTGCATTTCTAACGAAATTCTTTAAAAAAATCAAATTGTCCTAATTTGTACTTTTAAAAGATTTCCGTACGGCCTAGTCATAAGAGTCAACAACCAAACAAAATGAACGAATTCCTCTGATGAAGGTCAATATCCCCCACTTACTGCACTTACCTGAAAAACTTTATCTTGGAAACTATAAGGCCTAAAAATATGGTTTTAGGATCCAATTTAATTAGATTTTATAAGCTTTAAAATCGTAATAAATATTTTTTTTTTCCACAAAATTAATCTTGAAGAGCTAAAATTACCAATCTTCTAAAATTTTGTTTCTTTTAACATTTTTTTTTTTTTTTTGTTGCATTTTTGACTTTCGTCAGAAAAATTAGCATTTTTATTAGATCAAAATTATCTATACCTAATCAATAATTGTGCGAAAAATCAAAACTACTTATTAGAGGCCCGCCCGGTCTGATTTATAAGGTTAATGTTCTATGTATTACTTTAAATTTTTTTTTCTGTGCATAAACAAGTTCTCATCTAACACTTGCTTTAAATTGCCTTTTGAAATGATTGTGATTTATGTGTAGGATATTTCAACAGTTTAATTTTACAAATTCTTAACCCCGTTGTGAGTTTGAAATGAGATCAATTATTTGCAGCTCCATCGTTCCGTCATTATAGGTACGCATTTAATTTTGTTATTGTTTTATATATTATTTTATAATTTCGTTACTTTAAAAAGATTTAATTTGTTTATAATTAGTTACCTCAAGTATGTTTATAATATTTTTTGGTATTTTTTTTTATTCTTTTCTTCCAGTTGTGATAATGTGCGCCGATCCAAAGTCTATACGTCAGATATTATTAACGGCTGATGAACTGAATATGATCGACAGTGGAGAATATGTTTTCATTAATATTGAGCTATTTTCTAGGTGAGTTTGTTTTGTAAAGCTTAATTTTTTAATTCAATTATAATTTTGTTTACATTATTTTTTGTCTTATCAAAAAAAAAAATATATTATAAATGGAGGGAGGAGTAATAATGTATTTGTGTGAGTTGATTGTTTATTGACAGAATAATGTTATTAAAAGTGTTTGTGTTTGTATATTTTTATGAATTGCAAACATTTGCACATTATAAAAGCACGTTCTTCATTCTATAGGGGAATATAAATTGTTATTTATTTTTCACAACAATCTTACGGAAGCTATTTTATTAAAAAATAAAAAAAAAAAAAAACCTACGCGTTTAGAAGTTTGATTCAAGATAACATATTGCAATTATTTACATAAAATAAATTCAATTGAAATATACTAAATTATAATTCATAAACATTTGGTTGTAAATCAAAGGAAAAGAATCTATTGTTTAGAACAATGAAGAACAATATGAATTTTCTTAAATATTTTTTTTTTGTAATTTATATTTATTTTCGACGTTCGTCGGTTATTGGATATAAACTACACTAATAGTACAGGTAAAATAGGCACTTAAAAAAAAAAATTGTTACGAAACACGAATCATTGGCTTTTTGGGACCAATTACAGATTTTACTGTCTCTTCGAAAAAAACACCCTTTCACCTAATTTTTTTATAAAAACTCTTTGTTCTTGATATCTATCCCAAATTCAACGTTTTCACCAAATTTCATTAGGGTGGCCCATCATTTTTGTTTTCACTCAAAAAACACCTTTTTAACCATGAAATTCTTATAGACACTTAAGATTCTTGTTTCTAATCTTAAAAGTAACATAATTGCTAAATTTCAATGGGGTACAACTAATATTACTCTAGTATTACACACTTTTCAAATATACCCATATTTCCTCTACACCTTAAAAGAACACCATTTCACCATTCCCATAGGAAAGAGAGCATATTTAATGAATTCATAAGGGTACCTTTTTTACCATTGATTTTATCGAACTTATCGATTTTCCCTATTTTCAAAAAAAAAACCCTTTAACCTAAAATATTTTTATAGGCTACTTAGATTCTTGGTTTCTGTTATAAATCAAACATTTGTGCCAATTATCATTGGTGTAACAATTTTTTCCCAGTTTTTGTGGTACTAATTCCGAATATGATGAATCTTAAAAATAAAAACACCCTTTCACTCAAGATAATTTTGTACACTTTATAGATTCTTAATTCTTATACCAAACAAAACTTTTTCACCAAGTTTTAAAAATTAATAAAATATAAGTAAGCTGTTGTAATACCTTTCTCACACACAACTCAACCCACCAAAAAAACACCCTTTCACCAAAAATATTTTTTAAAACTTTATGAATCCTTTGCCCATGCTTTATCTTAAACCTTCATCTCGAATTTTATCAGTGTAGCATGTTTTTCACATAGGTTTCGGTTATATTTTACCTGTTGAAGTAAAAAAAAACAAGCACCCTTGTTTTTAATCGGCAATAACTTTTCTTAGAGCAATCGTATTGACTTTATTTTTATATCATTAGATTCAGCACCAAAAAATACCTTGAAAACATGTGTCATATGATGATATTCGACAAACAATTTTGTTTGGTATATTTTTGACCTTCACCTCCTCCCTCTTGTCCGCGAAAAAAACACCCTTCCAACCAACTTTTTGTATAGACTTTTTTGTCCTTGGTTCTTATCCCAAAAGCAAACTTTTTGCCAAGTTCCATGAATGTAACAATTTTTTTTATTTCTTGATTTTATGTACTATTTTACCTGTACTATAGTCTTACCCACTTATAAGGACTCCAAGTATTTAAAACCAGTGATATTCAGTGTATTATCTACAAATGCCAACTTGTTTCATTATTTAGTCCATGAATAATTCTGTTTTATTTCATAGGGTCACTGTGGCGTATGCGTAATTTTTTTTGTGTTCATAATTTCTTACAGTTAAAATGTTCTATTCTTATGATACCAATTAAATATGTTGAACTTTGCTGACGAATGCAATACTATTGAGCAAATTTACAGAAAATCTGTAGTCTTATGAGCCAGTTAACAGAAATTCTGTAGTCTTCGAACGCTCTTAAAGAGGGTTTCTTTTAGGTGCAAATTAAATGTTGGATTCTTTGATGAAGCGGAACTTAGATTCAATGATAATTATAGCAGTTCATTCAAAAATGAAATTTGTATCCTGTTTCAAAAAATAATGGTTAGCTAAAATGGACATGAATAAATCAAATCATCATCTAGGTCTCCAAATGGATACGTATGCATATTCAAACTGAAATATTATGGTCTTAGTAAGCGATTTATGATTATTAATTATTTCCTCACCAACAAACACAATATAATGGTCGTTTATTGCCGGAAGGCATTTATGATGAATTGATTGATACATTGCTGCATGTCTCACCATCCCAGTGCAATCGATCACGACTTTAATTGCAAACAAAATATGAAACTCATATAAGAAATCAATTTCTTTATATAGTGATTAAGTGCAGATTACACTTGAGCTATAATTAACTTGGATTTTCTCTATACAAAGCTCATTAAATCACTCTATCATACCTACTCGGTTACTCCTAAGTATTTTGCAAGTCGATTAACTTATCATCACGATCTCATAATTGTTCTATGTCCCAACCCACCAAGCAGTAGTTGTATATGCACCTGCAATGCAATTGTTTAATTGAAATTCCACCCACCAACTTGCCTTAGGAATTAACAAATAAATTGCATTATTCGAATGATTTGAACGCAAAACAAAAAGAAGATATATCGCTCACATTACCAGGATTTACGTTGTTTATAAATCAAAATAATACATAATATACATTTATGTAGGTTTGTATGAATATATCTCTGGGGACAGAATTCAATGAACTGTCAGTATATTCAGTTCAACGTCGAATTAGTAATGGTACATTTTTTTTATTTTTATTTTTGTTTCTCCTGTGACATTTGTATATTTTTAGTATCTGACAATTTAAATTGTGTCGTTTGTTTTGCATACATTTCTATTATTTTGATTTATTTTCTTACATTTTGTTTTTTCTTCAGGGTTCCACACGTTTTTTCACAGCCATGGTTTGATGAAAATGACACCGATGAAAATAACGCAAGGGCACGAAAAGCATATACGGCTTTGTTGACAGTTACACCGAAACAGCCCGACAATGAGGACTATATAAGGGTGTCAAATGAGGTAAGCTTTATTTTAAATGCTCTGGTTATATTTGTAGGATACATCAGTTTGTCACATGGGAATATGTGAATATGTTAAACAAAAACCCTTCTGTCTTTTTGAATGTTTAAGGTTGACAGTTTTGTTAATCCAACTTTAAAAGACCACTGAGAATTGAAAAACTCTCCGAAACAGTTATATAGAAACGCATATGTACATATGTCATTTAAAAGTTTGTGTTGTAGTTGAGCTGCTCAGTTCAGTGTTTTTGTTTGTTTAACAATCCGTCATACCACAAAACAAAAAGAATTTTTAAATCTACAACTTTAAATCATCTTCTAACAACAGGTCTTTCCTATTTTAGAAATCCAATTTTTTTAAGTAATTTCAAAAGTCTTTTCTATCGCTAAAAATTCTCTGATTCACCACTAGAAACATGTGTCGATCAGAGTATCACTGTTATTACGATTTGCAACTATCAATTGATAGTTGATAAAAATTAAATTTCAACATCGTATTACTTAATTCACAAGACTTTTGAAAACAGTTAATGATGAAAAATCCATTAAAAAGGTGACCAGTTTTCCCTTAAATTAGGTCTTAAAACACCAAACTTCAGTATTTATCAACTGTAAATTGATAGTTGACAATCGCAATACTGGTGTATCTAACAAAGTCCTAGAACAAACTGCTTATTTTTGGTTTGGATTGGAGTTATAATTAAAATTTGACAATAGAACGCAGATTAAGATATATGAACATTATTCTTTTTAATAGATTTAAAAAGTCTGACAGAATTTTAACCCCTTGTAGCCCCATGTGACAGTTCCGTAACAATCCGAAAAAGATCGCACAAAAGCTGTACAAACTTTATTTTTTTTTCCTTTGAAGCTTCTAACATAATCTTTAAGTATTGCTTTATCGAAATAGTACGCCATATTTCTAATAAATGGCACCAATAGTTTTTAATTGGTATAGTTAATGTTGAAAGTTGAACTTTTTTGAAAATAAGCAAATTTGTGTGAAAACTACGAAATTCAGGAAAAATAGTTTTTTAGATAAACGAACGGGGTTTTATTTTTGGATTTAAGGAAAGTGCCTAAAAATAAATATTAGATAGTTTTATTTGAATTTATTTTTTTGCTCCCTAAATATAGAAATAACTAAGTAAATAATGAATTTATTAAATTTAAAAAAAAAATACGTGTTTAACTATAGGTAAAGGCCAATCGATTGACATCATTAATTTTAAAATTTACGATCTAGGGTTACAAGAGGTTAAAAAACGTTTTTCCAACCTGAACGTGAAAACCTCAATGTAGAAGATCAGACCATCAGACCAATTTATAGAACTCAAGTAATTTTAAAATTAACAATTTTTACTTTTCTTCAAATCAGCCAAAGAATAAAACAGATGTCTCCAAAACAGAAAACAGACTTTTCTAATATAGTAGCCAGCTCTTACATTTAAAATTTCACAAGTATTGAAGAAACAAAATAAATTCCATGTACTGGAAGATGGAGAGTGCTTCCGGGCATGCAAAAAATTAGGATTTGGTAGAAACATGAAAAAATAGTGAACTTAAGAAGGTTGCTATGCATTGTTTTCTTAAGTAAATTGATTCTCCCAGTTCTAGAATTTTAGAACATTACCCCTACTTTTAAAAACCCAAATATTTGTTTATTATTTTTCCCTTGTTCCGGGTTGATCCAGGGCACAGTACACATATACAAGGTAATATATTCCGAGTTCTCATTTTATTCAAGTTCGCCAAGGTTGTCAAAATCGGAGCTCAAAGGAGAGGAACTGTCCGTTTTCTGTGATTCTTATTGGTCAGTTCTCTTGTTTACAATTTTTTTTATTAGTAGTAGTTGTACTTTTATCATACTCATGGAATTTGACAGTTCCTCACTTTTGTTCTTCTTTGTTTGTATGTGTGACAAGATGAGCAGTATACCTTCTATAAGTGTACTGTGGATCTAGAGTATTGGAAGAACGCTAGTTTCTTTGCCACTTTTTCCAGGAGAATTTTGTTTTCCTCGGAATATTTCTTTCCCCCGGAATGTTTTTTTGTGATCGAGGATCTCTCCCAGAATCTATTTCCAGGGAAGAAAAAATTGTTTTTGGATTGAATTGCGCGCTCAAAAAAAATACCACAGATCACTTACACGTTCGCTTTTCCAGTTGACACCAAATAATTCCAATCAACAAAACTAACCAAATTGTACTCACACATTATTTTTCCTTTTCCTTACTCTTCTCAAAAATCTAATAAACACACTCCAACCAACAGCAAAATTCGTCATAATTCTTGAAAAAATTATAGGGATTGTGTTTGGGTTAGTTAGGTTAAAGTTTTTGTACTTTGTTTTTCTTTATGTGAATTAGTTTTCGTTAAATGGACTTTTAGTCACTATGGATGCTTTATTTTGTCAAGTCCATGGCGTTTGTTTTTTGTTCTCCTTAAAATATTACATAACATTTATGTACAAATGTTATTGCCACCATCTCCTAAAAGCATACAATTTAACGCTTTGTTCTGACAAATACAACATTACTTTGAATAAAAAGAATAAAGTTTCTTAACAATGATAAAACTTTTCACACCTATATTTCATCATAGAGGCCAAAGACTTAAGCAATTCCATTAATTTAAACGGCTTAAATTTAAAGACCAAACATTTTTGCTTGCCATTTTCTCTGGCAGCAGACATAGAATCTTCTTATACGAAAAATTAATGCACGAGTGAATCACACGTATATCTACTTGCTGATAGCCTACTTTGAATTTGGTTTTCCAGTTTGATTTTGTTGGTATGTCTAGTCGTCAAGTAAATGTGGGGTGTTATGTAAATTTTGTTAAATTTTGAAGCGTTCAGACTAAAGTTTTTTTTTCAATTTGAATCTTTTCATATACAAGGCAATTAAATTTAATGTAACGTCCTAGTAGTGAAATATATTCAGAAAAAAAAAAAACACAAAAAGACGACACCGACACTTGTTGATCATTCAAATTTATTTCAACGCTATGTATGGAGCTTTTCTCACAAGTATTGTCGATTCACATTATTCGCTCATAGCCTAGAAATAAATCATTAACTTATGTCATCTTATAGTCAAACTACCGCGCTAACAAAATAAAGTTAATGGTCTGCAAAATGCATTTACATTTTACTAGAAACTAAAACCTACTTTTTTGTGGATTAATAGGACACAAAAAATTAGATTTTATTTTACTAAAAAAGGTCACGCAAAGAAGGAATATTTTTTAAAAGAAATATTCTAGAGCTAATGACCTCTTTATATACAATAAATAAATCATTATTGACAGCCATCAGTTTGAAAAGTTTTTGTTTGATAATAATTTGTCTCGGTTTCAAGAAAGAATTAAAATAGTTTTGAATTCAAATGAAAGTAATTTTGATTGAATTAATTTAGAGCCATTTTCTTCACTATTGCTCAACTTGAAGCAAACTCGAGAGTTGGAAAACTTGAGAGTTGACTTCAACTCGAAGTTGAAACAAAAGTTGAACATTTTGTTTTCTTCACTTTTTTTTCTCAACCCTCGAGTTTAGAAAACAGAAGTTGACCAACTTCCAGTTTGAAAAATATCCCTGGGATATTTGTGATAGTTTATACAAACTATGTCAGTTTCAAATTTAAAAATCGATCGAGTATGTCATTTAAATCGAAGTTCAGTATATCTGGTGCATATTTTTTTTTGTCAAAATGTCGAATTACTATGAAAATCGGTGTTATGCATTTTGCTGTTTTTTCTTTTAGGCTATTGATTATGTAGTTTAGAAAGGAACTAAGACGTTCACGGGTTTTTATTGCAGGAATCGTTCAATGGGTTATAAAAGAAGATAAAACCGCGGAGTGCTATTAAATTAGAGGGTGGAAACTGAAGATAGAGGTGCAAAAGCCCCCTTTTTGGTTTTTTTTTTTCAATATACCTCGTAAACCAAGCAAAATTTTGATATATTGCACATAAAACTTTTTGTAGAGAATTAAATTTCCAATTGGAATAATGTTTTTTTAAAAATTGAAAAAAAAATTTCCATACCAAAATAGTCGAAACAATTGAAGCGTTTGGATGAAGAAGGGGGTAAGTGACATTTGCAACATTTCGAGATATAAGGACTTAAAGTTTTTTGTTGAGAACTTTTTTCGTATTCCAATCTTAATAAAATTGAATAAACTAATAAAACAAGAAAAATAATAGCTTTTTAGCAATGTTACTTTTAATTCAAAACAGTAGCTCGGTATATTTAAAAAAACAATTTTTTTTCAGAAAAAGAGCAGTTAACTCTTTCTTGCACAAAAAGCTTAGATATAAGTATTTTGAATTTTTAAGAATACAAAGGGGTTAAGTAACAAAATTCATTTTTTTTCTTTTTATTTTGAATAGTTGTTTTCTGTTCGCATGGTTCCGATAAAGCTTTTTCATAAAACCAGTGGTGTTCCCTTGGTATGAACATCATTTGTTCCTTTAATTTTTTTTTTCACCCAAAAAGGAGTTAAGTGCTGTTACCCCATTCTTCCACTCATATTATGCGATTTTTTTCTCGGACGAAAAAGTCTTGGTTTTTTTATTTCACCCAAAAAGGAGTTAAGTGCTGTTACCCCATTCTTCCACTCATATTATACGATTTTTAGTTGTAAGTAACCCCTTTATACCAAAAATGAAAGCGCTAAATTAGAAAATACTAATCGTAGCGTGACGTAGATTAGACGGAAATTTAAGTTTTCGCAAGGCATCCTTATTTTTCAGAAAAAACCGAAAATCGAAAAAATGTCACTTACCCCCTTCTTCAACCAAACGCTTCAATTATAAAAAAAATATCAAAAAAAATCGATTTTTTGAGTTTTTTTGCTTTTTTAGTTGTACATTTTGTTTGGGTTGAGATAGACATAAACATTGCTCCAAAGAAAAAAAGAAGATTAAATTTCCTTCAAAATGCTGTACTCACTAAATTTTTTCATTGAAAATTGACCGAAGTATGGCCATTTTAGTCTATCTTTTTTTCGCATTTTTAGTTTTACTTAAGTAAAACAGAAACATTTGAGGGGAAAGTACGATTACTTAAGCACCAAGAACTGATAATGAGATTTTGTAGAGGGGTTAAATACAATCATTGTTTACTATGGGAGGGAGGGTCAATGTTCCCCCGTTTTGGAGGGAGGGGCAATTTTCTAAAAAAAATACTTAAAATTAAAAAAAATTATTAAAAAACAACGGCAACACTTACAGTTTTGATTGATACTTTTTTCAAAAGCTAGAATTATAAACTTAATATTAATTTTAAAATGAAGATATTTTAATCAATTCTTTTTGAAATACCCGATTTCAAATACGACAGAGTAAACTGCCTTAATTGATTTCTTATCAAATCATGAAAATCATAATGTTCCTATGCCTTCTACTTTTTGAGAAAATTGAAAAATAGACAAAATACTTTCTTTATCGGAATCACTCGTTTATTTCAAAAAGAATTGATTAAAATAACTTCATTTTAAAATTAATATTAAGTTTATAATTCTAGCTTTTGAAAAAAGTATCAATCAAAACTGTAAGTGCTGCCGTTGTTTTTTAATAATTTTTTTTAATTTTAAGTATTTTTTTTTAGAAAATTGCCCCTCCCTCCAAAACGGGGGGACATTGACCCTCCCTCCCATAGTAAATGATTGTATTTAACCCCTCTACAAAATCTCATTATCAGTTCTTGGTGCTTAAGTAATCGTACTTTCCCCTCAAATGTTTCTGTTTTACTTAAGTAAAACTAAAAATGCGAAAAAAAAGATAGATTAAAATGGCCATACTTCGGTCAATTTTCAATGAAAAAATTTAGTGAGTACAGCATTTTGAAGGAAATTTAATCTTCTTTTTTTCTTTGGAGCAATGTTTATGTCTATCTCAACCCAAAAAAAATGTACAACTAAAAAAGCAAAAAAACTCAAAAAATCGATTTTTTTTGACATTTTTTTTTATGATTGTTTCGACTATTTTGGTATGGAAATTTTTTTTTCAATTTTTAAAAAAACATTATTCCAATTGGAAATTTAATTCTCTACAAAAAGTTTTACGTACAATATATCAAAATTTTGCTTGGTCTACGAGGTATATTGAAAAAACCAAAAAGGGGGCTTTTGCACCCCTATCTTCAGTTTCCACCCTCTCATTTAATAGAACTCCACGGTTTTATCTTCTTTTATAACCCATTGAACGATTCCTGCAATAAAAACCCGTGAACGTCTTAGTTCCTTATTACCCTGTTTTTTTCGACATAATCAATAGCCTATTTCTTTAAAAATGAATTATAAACAAAACGTTTTTTTTTTTGTTCGTAAAAGTGTGTGTGTGATGTGATCTTAATGTTAAATAAAATCGTCGGAAAATGTTTATAATAATTTCTTAATTTAATTCTCAATTTTTCCATGAAAATAGGAATAAATGAGTTTTTGCCACGATTAGCATCAAAAAAAAATTTTGAAACAAAAATTAAAACAAAAAGTATGACATTTGAATGACAACTCTCAAGTTTGCTCGCTCAACTTCTACTATTTTCGGAAGTTGAGGAAACCAGAAGTTGACCAACTCGAGAGTTGAGAAACAAAAGTTGAAATTGTCAACTTTGGGTGAAGAAAAACAAAATCTCAAGTTGAGAATAAGGGCCAATTTTTTTCACTATTGCTCAACTTGGAGCAAACTCTTGAGTTTGCCAACTTGAGAGTTGACTTTAACTCGAGAGTTGAAATGCAAGTTGTAATTTCTTTTTATTCACTAATTATTTTCTCAGCTCTCCTGTTGAAGATCTAAAGTTGGTCAACTTCAGGTTTGAAAAATATCCCTGGGATATTTATAAAATATTAGTCATTTATTTAAATTAAAATTTGAATTTGTCATATCGATAGCATATTTTTATTCTATTTTGTGTTTAATTTTTCGATTTTTGTTTGTTTTTTCGATTTTTGTTTGTTTTGGAATATTAATTCGTTAACACAATAAGTGCCAACAAAATTTTGACAGAAAAATTAAAAAAAAAATCTGAAGCAAACTCTCAAGTTTGGTAGGCAAACTTCTACTTTTTAGGGAAGTTGAGAAAACTGGAAGTTGATCAACTCACGAGTTTTAAATCGAAAGTTGTAAACGTCAACTTGGAGTGAATAAAACCGAATTCGGAAGTTGAGGATAAAAGTTGAGTTCAACTTTTGGTGAAGAAAATGGCTATTATTCGTCCAGCTCATCTTCGTATAACAAAAATCAACCGTCGAACCAACATTTGACAACTGTGATCGCTGCTCTGGTTCACAGACACAAATACACACCAATACTATGGCAAATAAAAATCAATCTGAAAACGTATTCGTTTCGTAATGAAAAAAATCAATTTATAGATCAAAATATAAATTTACCAAACGAAAACGAAAACTTATCCTCTTTTGAAAAGTCACTCCTCAAAAGGTCCTAAAATTTTGCGTTTCATTACTCCTTTTCAATCTCACACGTTTTGAACATTCTCCCATATTTTAAACCGGGTGTAAATTCTGGATGAAAAAATTATCATGCACACATTTATTTTGACGGGTGTGACGTTTCCACCCGTGACATTAAAATTTCGACCAATTTTTGCTAGCCTTCAGATGTTAATAGTTGACGCAATTACAACAGTGGTTTTCTCTGACGGCATGCAAAAAAAAAAGCGTAAATAGTAGCCATACATTTTGTGTTTTGGGTTTAAGTTTTTGCAAATATTGTTTCTCTTAAGAGATCTAAAATTTTGTTTTTAATTTCCGTTAAATTGCGTTACGTTGTTTTTCAAAGTATTTCATTTTTTTTTTCCACAATCTTCAGTATCTCTTAAACAATGAGACAAAAAACCATAAAAAACAATATTGGCCAAAAATACATTGAACAGTCGCCCGCCAGTCGTTGCGCAGGAAAGGGTATTAAAAACTCTTTAGTTTTTTTTTTAAGGTTTAAAACCGGTTTCCAAAAATAACCAAATAGCGTTTTTGTCACTGTTACAGGCGTGAAAAGTAAATGTTACGGGTGTGAAATTCGATGCTTTGTCATAATCTTTTCTTATTATGATATACCTAATTATGAATTACCTTCTCTATGCTCCATATTCCAACGCCTATATTCAACCAAGGTATATACAAATTAAACAAGACCACTTACCGTTTTAAATATACGCCTTTTCCGTCTCTCTTTTTTGGATCTAATTAACCAAATAATGAATGACTCTATAAAAAATATTTTCCCTCATTACCTCATTCATCCTTTTTTTTTCCAACACTCAAATCAAAAAACGTCCCTTAATTTCCTAAAAACAGACATGAAAATAGTTAAAAGGCCTTAAAAGGATACCCAATTGTTTGTTTTTGAGCAAATATTTGTTTTTCATTAAATTGAAGTTCTCTCGTCTAATAAAAATGTTGGAGAAGAATTTTCTTTGATGCTTGAAAGTATACTCAAACCCCTTAACAAAAGACTGTCCTCTTCTAAGAAGGTTTGAATACGATAAAACTTTTAAGTAGATGTAGGGATAGCAATTACCATTTACAAATTAAGGAAATCTTTTTTATATAACAAAAAATTCATTTCATTGTCACGGCAACTATGCTATTTAAAAACCTTTATAACACAAAATGAAGGTATAATGCAAATGAGATTAAAAAAATTTCAAATTCTTTGTTTTTTTTCCTTATTTTTCCTCAGATTAAAAGCATTGCTGCAGCCAAATACAATTACACATTCCGCGACAACGAACCACTTTCAACGTTCGTGACATCATTTTACGATGGAGTTTTACTCTATGCACATGCCCTTAACGAAAGCATTCGCGAAGATCCCAGCGTCCTGATGCGTCCCATTAATGGCACGGATATGGTTCGTCGAATGTGGAATCGAAGCTTTCCTGGTTTAACAGGCAACGTGACTATCGACTCCAATGGTGACCGCATTTCAGGATATTCTCTGCTCGATATGAATCCGGAGACAGGACGCTTTGAAATAGTTGCTCATTTCATGTACAATCGATTGGAGTTTGTCGAGGGAAAAGTCATTCATTGGGCAGCCGACCGACTCGAACCGCCACCAGATAAGCCAGAGTGTGGCTATGATGGTTCATTGTGTCCCGATAACTGTAAGTACCTACCGAATGAAACTTATCTATTTGAATTGCTAATGGATTATCCTTATAGCTCTTCCAGGGTACGCTATTCTTTCCACTGTCCTTGGATTTCTTGTTGTTATTATGATTATATTCTTTGTCCTTGGCTATCGACATTACAAATCTGAGGCCGAAATTAACTCCATGACATGGAAGGTGTCCATTGATGATGTTATGTGGCATGAGTCGGGTGGTCGTTGTTTCCGTGGGTCATTTCATTCATTGGTCAAACAGAATAGTCAAATGACACTCATGTCCGAAGATATGGGTTCGCTGTGTGGTGATCGACAGATATTTATTCCAGTTGGAACTTACAAGGGTTGTCGAGTGGCCATTAAGAGAATCGATGGAATCAGTGAGAATCTAAGTCGTTCGTTAATGTTGGAATTGAAGAGAATGAAAGATCTCCAACATGACCACTTGGTGAAGTTCTTTGGTGCTTGTTTGGATCCGAAGAGAAGTTTTATCTTGACCGAATATGCGCCAAAGGGTTCGCTGCGTGATATTCTCGAGGACGACCAACAGTATCAGTTAGATTTGATGTTTAAAATGTCTCTGATGCATGATATCATAAGGGGGATGCATTTTTTGCATTGTTCTGATATAAAATCTCATGGAAATCTCAAGTCATCGAATTGTGTGGTAGATTCGAGATTTGTGTTGAAAATCACAGATTTTGGATTACATTCTCTGATGAGGAAACCAATTGAGAATGATGAGGAGAATTGTAATCACTATGCTTATTGGAGTAGTAAGTTCAATGAAGAAAAAGAATTAATTCTTTTATTTTAAATTAATTTTTAATTACGAATTACATAGATCTTTTATGGACTGCTCCAGAGCTATTGAGATTAGAAAATAGACCACCTGAAGGTACTCAAAAAGGAGATGTTTACTCATTTGGTATTATAGTGCACGAGATTACCACCCGACAAGGGCCTTTTTATCTTGGAGAGACTGCAGATAAATCACCTCAAGGTAAGTTTGACAAAGACATTTTTTTTTTTTTTGTTAGAAACTTTATTTTTTTATAATATGTCATTCGGGAAGGATTATTCCCGTGAGGTAGAAGTTTTCTCTGGAATTGACTTTGACACCACCTGCTATGAATCAAAAACTTTAAGTGCGTCAGAAAAAAAAAAAAAACATATTTTGCGGTGCGAGAAATTTAAACACTTGAATTTATAAAGGGTTAATCGATTTATAGCACAAATGGTACTTGTAAATTTGCATTTTGTTTATATGTAAATAAGGTCTTGAAGTTTTGTTGACGTGTTAAAGTTTAGGGATGAAAACCACAAAGTCAAATTTTTTTTTTTTTGTGATTCCTATCTGTCTGGGAAATCGCTTTATTACTATTTTGTGAAAAAGTTATCGTAGTTAAAATAAGAATTGAACTAGGTATGGAAACAAAAACATAAATGTTGAAGTTTTTTGCAGATAATATTTAAAAACATAACGAAAAGTTTGATCAAGCGGTTAAATTTAAGATTTCTTGTATACGTATATCGATAATATAAACAATTATTATTGATACCAACTATAAAAATAAAATAGGTTAACAATTTAACTTGATCTTATAATTGGAAAGTCAAAGAATTGCCAGGTGTCAGGAAACAAAAAAACTTAAAACCGTAAAAGAAAAAAATTGAATTAGGTAAGGCTGAAAATTGGTACGATAAAAGCACTTTTAAATATAAAATTATGAAGAAATAGTTAAAACGTAAGTTGATGCAAAAGGGTTGCCAGCAGTCATATTAAAAAAGTTGGATAATAAAAAAAGTTTCTATGACAGAAGGCTGACATTTGGTACATCAAAAGCCCTTATTGACATAATTGAAAGAAGTGTAGATAAGTACATACGGTTTGCAAGTCGTCAAACTTGAAAAAAAAATATTTTATATAAATTAAAACATAGAACATGCATAGATAGGTACACGGAGAAAACAAACCATATAGAATTAAGAGGATCGCACCTTAATTTAAGCGTCACCTTAAATAAAGGTGACGTCACTTTAAAATATGGTGACAAGTCACATTAATTTCTTGAATGCGCAAATTAAAAAAAAAAAACTGGCAGCAACCGGGGATCGAACCTACAACTGTTGGGTTACTAGACCAGTGCCTTACCACTGTACTATCTCACTGTTAAAAATGAGTATGATAAACTGCAAGTAAAGCTAAAATGTGACTATAATTTTAAAATTTTTATTTTTGGTCGGCTTTTTTAAGATGAACATTCAAACTAAAATAAGATACGTCCCTTA
The DNA here is from genome assembly GCF_945859705.1 of Episyrphus balteatus. NCBI lineage: Eukaryota > Metazoa > Arthropoda > Insecta > Diptera > Syrphidae > Episyrphus > Episyrphus balteatus. Next base: position 91,929,514 of record NC_079136.1, read on the forward strand.
CTTTGGCGGACACTTTGTGGCGGAATCAAAAAAAATTTATCTCATTAATTGTAGCTAATTAAATGCTAATTTGTTGCGCAAACCAAAAATTTGTAGCTCGCATAGTTTTTGAATTATGGAATTTTCCGTTAGCGGACAAAATCTGAAATATTTGAAATTAATGAGTTTAGTTGACCTCCAAATTTGTATCTTTTTAAATGCTTTTCAAATACATAAACTTGGTTTTTGTATCTTAAACAGTTATTTTGTTATTCAAAATTCCGCTAAAATAAGACTAAAGTTAGCGGACGAAAGTAGGAAAATTAATATTTTTTTGATGCCCGAAATTGTAGCTAATTAAATGCTAATTTGTTGCGCAAAAATTAATTTTGTAGCTCCACCCAGTCATTTTTTATTTCAACTTAAAGTTTCAGAAGTGCACTTCCGGTTTGATGAGGCCAGTGGAGACTTTTTTAAAAATTCACTTTTTTAAGTTTTTCCTTTTTCCATTAATTGTAGCTTTTGAATACAATATTTTTGGTATAAACCCCAATTTTGTAGCTCAAACCGTTTTTGAAATATTCAAGATTTTGTTTTCAAAACATAGTTTAGAAGTAACCTTTCAAAATCCAAAAAAAATGCTAAATTCAAAATTTTTTTTTGCAAATTTGAATTAACCTAGACTAAGACGAAATCCGAAAACCTCGATTTTGTAGCTCGTTTAGTTTTTTTGTTATTCAATATTCCGCTAAAATAAGACTCAATTTCATATGTAACGGTCAAAATTTTCAAAAAAGTTGAATTTTCAATTTTTTTTTCTTTTCTAGAAATTGTAGCTTTGCGAAACAAAATTTGTTGCGCAAAAATTAATTTTGTAGCACCTCTCAGTCATTCTATTCCAAATTGAAGTTTAAAAAGTGCACTTCCTGTTCGCTGTACCAAAGGACGAAAATTAAAAAAAAGACTAGACGTAAATAAGATCAAGTTCAAATTAAATTTAACTGAGTTTAAGTGGAATCACCTTATTTTAAGCGAATATCACCTTATTTTAAGGTGGTGAAATTTAATGTGCACATCATCTTATTTTATGGTGACACTTTTTTCTCCGTGTAGGATCTTTTAGTATTAATTTAGTGAAGAAATAGAGTTGCCAAAGCTATAAAGCTAATAGCTTTGAACGTAAATTTAAGAAATAAACCTGGCTAGTTGCGAAGGTTAAAATAGACATTCATTCTAGTTCATACAAATTTTATGAAGATATGATAATTATGTTTAAAACATATTAGGAAAACTTCCTGCTTCTATTTAACTACCCGTTTAGAAATTAGTCATCACTTTAATTTTTACAAGTGCTATTATGGTACCAATTTATTTAATTTATTCGTGTACCTTATGACGTTGGATTTTCTTCGCTAGTTCTCAGGCTATTACGACTATAGGAATGCCAATTATTTCGTTTTTCATCCATTATGTGTTTAATTAGATCGAAACCCCTCAATTGCTTTTTCTTATACTTCAAATAACTTGTTTTTTTTTTTTTTTTGTTTTTTATTAGATTTCGTTTCCATATTTCATTACAATTTAATGAATTATTTTTCATTTTTCACTTCTTTTTTTGTTTATTGCTTGGATTTTTAAAGATGTTTGATTTAAACTTTAAAGTTTAGCAATACGTTAAAAATACTAGGAGTAAAACTTTTCCCTCCAAACTCATAATATGGGAAAAGTGAAATTCAATTTTCCGGGTGGAATCTTGTTCACCTGAGACTCACAAGTGGGCTCACCGAAGAATTTGTTTTACGCCAATCTTTGAAATAGAAATATCGTTTGAATTTCTAAATGTTATTAAACCAAGAACGAGAATCGTTTTCTTAGAAAAAAGAAATCGAAAAAGTGAAAGCATTGTTTCCAAGCGAATGTGAAAACAGTTTATTCGATTCACTTATTCATGAAATCAAAATCGTCCACCAGGTGTAAATAGAGGTGGGTGAGAATAGAATACACTCACTTAGACCCATTAACACTGTTTTAACATAAAAAATCGTATTTAAATCTATTCCTATGAAGGTTTTCATGTTAAAATAAAATCTAAATACTAATATAAAAAAGTACGTATACACCGTAGGGACCTAATATATTCCCTTTTATTTATTAAAAAAAAAAAAACCTTTATAATGTATCTACGTTATCATTGCGTATAAAAATAAAATGCACGGCTGAGTCGCACGTACTTGCTCTTGCAGTTCAAAGCACTTTTATGTTAGTTTACTTGTAGATTTTAAGAGCTGCCTTAATGTATTTAAATTTTAAAGAAATTTTGTTGATGTTGGGGAAGAGCCGACATTTAGTGGAAAATTTTTTGTTAAATGAAAAAAATTCTTTTGTTATTTGCCTTTTTGGAAAAAAAAACTAAAAATGCAGATTTGCAATTACTTTGAATATTATGTATGCAAAGTTTAATCAAAATCATCGTTAGAGTCGTGTTCGAGTAATTTTCTATAACTTGAAAAATTTGTATGGGAGTTGTTACACTTTCTAAGCGAGATATAAAAAAAACAACTTTAAGAATTCTATCCGTCCATACGTTTAGGTTGTGGAAATGTGTACAGATGGACGCATAGACTTCTCCATCTCCGAAATGTTAGTTTTGATTAAAACCTCAAACTTGTTTGCTTATAACATTCCATTTTATTTATAAATCAACGTTTTAGTAAAATTACATTATTGAACACAAAAGGACCTAATCAGTTTTCTAAGTTAGCATATTCAAGTTTAATGGAAAACAACAAATCATTTCCATGAGGTCTTCTTCGTAGCATTGCTCTTTAGTACGACGCATTTCTTGTCGTCGTTCCAAGTCCAACAACCATTGAATGCGTGAATTCTCCCAGCCACAAGTTTGTTTCAATAGTTTCCTTGCATTTCCAAAGATTATATCACGGTCCGATGGTGAAGTGTTTCCCGAAACTTTAAAGAAAATTGGACTTATATGATGTAGGTAAAGACAAAAATATTTAATATCTTACAATTTTTCAAATATTGGATGCATTCCGATGTTGTTCTATCACAAATATGTATTTCGTTCAAGTTTAGATTAGAGTTGACTCCGCCCAAAATGAAAGTGCTTTGAATAAGCTTGTTGAGAGAAGGGCTTTTTAAAAGTAAAGTCCTAGGAGTATTGTGATATTTCACAATTCTTCGATCTGTTGATTCTCTGGGCAAGGAAGGAAAGTATTGATTCCGACCCAAAGTATCAGTATTGAAAATAAATGCCTTCATTGATGATGAATTCGAAGAAGACGAACTTGTTAAAGGACCTCGATTATGTTGAATCTTGATTGAAGGAGAATAATTTGATAATTCGAGGTTCTGTAGTTTTGTGGATCTTCCATGGTGACTTGTATTTTTTCGAACCACATTTCTTCGATGAGCTTTTAATTGCCTTTTGCGGTTTTCCATTGCGTTGATTATTTTGTTTTGATTTATTTTTCAATGTATATGTATTTCCTTTCGCAGTTAGATACTTTTGAATAAATGCATATTATAGTTTTCAAAATAAACTGAATTCAATGAGATATTGAGCATTGATTGAATATTCCACAAATGAAACATGAGCTTACGTTTTTAATTGACAAACAATTTGGATTGAGTTTATTTTTAAAAACATCAACATATTTCAGAAAGAAAACTCAAAACGCACTATTTCCGATGAAATGTTAAAGTGGTTTTATTGTAATTTTTTTGTTATCCAAAAATGAGCTCTTTAGCCAGTTAGCTTGCTGATCATTATTTTTATGCGTTAAAAAGCGGGATATATAATAAGGTCTTGACACCTTTTCTATTAAATGTAATGCAAATCATTTGAGATTTTTCGAAGTCTTTACTTTTTGTTTGAAGTATGTACAATCAAACAATGTTACATACATTGTTTTTTAATTCGATGTAATTCATATTCCAACCATCACAGGAAAGTTTGCAGCGATGTATGCGTTGAACTCAATATTCGATGACTTGGAAGGATAGGTACTGCTAATGTCTATAATGTAATGATAAAGGAAAAATTGTTTTGGTAATGAAAATACTTTTGTTTACTATGAAAACATTTTTTGTTTTATCATTTACAGAATTTTGGAATACAGGATTTCCAAATCCAAAATGTAATTACAGAATTTAAGAAAACAGAATTTTGCAGAGTGTGCGTTAATTTTGAGCAGAAGTAATGTAAAAATTAAATTTAGTACAATTGTCACTACAAGTTATAGGTACGAAAAAAATCGATTTCCTTTTCGATTTTTTTGTGGTTCAAGAATATATATTTTTAAAATATCTTGGAATGCAATATTACCAGGGATAATTGTTAGAATAATTGTGCAAAATTAGAACAAAATCTATCAAGACGTAAAGGAGATACATATGTTGAAAAAATCAAGTACTAGAATTTCACTTGTTACACGGAGAAAACATAACGCCAGGGATTACTTTAATTCTAGTATATTTAATCAGAATAAAGTTGAATATACCAGAAATAAAGTTAAATATACCAGAAGCATAGTCATCCCTGCCTTATTTTTTCTCTGTGTACATGGCAATAAGGGGTATAGATACGGTTACCATCCGCCCCGGTTTACCCGAGACTGTCCCGTATTTCTATAGCTTGTCCCTGGTTTTAATTTAGGAAACCCGGGACGTATAAGTCTCCCGTATTTTGTAATTTGTCCCGTGATTGTCCCGTATTTCCACATTCTCTGATTTTTGTATTAAAAATTTTAATTACTTTGTACGAAAAAAAAAAAAAAACAGTGCACAGTGGGTCACCTCCCATACAAAGTGCGGTCAAAAATATAATGACCATTTTTTTTAATGAAACACCTGTATTATCATTTTATATGATTTATTATTGCAAAAAAATGCATCAAGTCAGTTTTTTTTAAATTTTGGTTATTTTCAAGAAAAATAAAAAAGGTAAAAAAAATTTTTTTTTGAAAATATATAAAAAAAATGGTTAATGCCGGAAATGGACCTGCCTGTCAGTCGAGCACTTTACCCTTACCCTCTAGTTCAGTCTTTTATAAAAATAATAGTGCCAAAAAGGAATTTTTTTAGTTTTACGTTGTAATTTTTTTTTCTCCGTGTATCGTCATTTAAACTCGTATTACTCGAAAAGGGGAAAAAACGGCGCTATTATTTCGAAAGGTAGGACGGTATTCTTCATTTGAGAACTTAAATTGAAGAGGGAAATCGAAGGAACGTTGTTTAATCATTGGATTTTAAAAAATTGACATTTACTTTTTTTATTTTTGACCTATGGACCACTGTGCAGTGGTTGGAAAATAAAAGTTTTTTTTTCATTTTTCGAATAAAAGCATTAGTTTTTAAAAATTCTTCGTCAATTATAATTTAATTCCACCTTGTTTTTGTCAGGTTGGAAAGCTACACCAGAAATTTTTTTTTTCGAATAATGAACAACATATGAAAGAGAAAGAACCCAGCTAAATTTCAAAACTTTTAAGGACAGTTGAATTCAACATTACAAAATTACAAAATCATTTAAAATAAAATTAAAATGTTAAAAAACAGCTCTCACAATTTTGATAAAACAATGCTTTTCAGAAGTTATTAACAGTTCCTATTATAAAACCGTTTTCTTGATTTTTGACTTCCTCGTAAATGACTTAAATGATTTCAACGAAAATGTTCGTTTAAGGTTGAAAACCCAATGTTTTAAAAACTATCCAACAATTTTTTTACCGGTCCCGGGTTTCACTTTTAGAAATATGGTCACCGTAGGTATAGATAAAAATCTGAAAAAATTAGAGGATTTTTTTAATTTATTTAGAGACGATTGAGCGGATGTCTTCAATAATTTTCGAAAAAAAAAGCAAATAAGGACCGGCTTTACCTATATTAATGGACACTGTTGCGTATGAGTAATATTTTGAATTGTTAAAAAGAATTCCCTTTGATTGTTCCTTTCAGAAATATTAGTATATACCTTTTTGTAGTCTGGTCTCAAGTATAAAGATTGAGACCATGCATAAGCATGAGGACGAGAGTCGTTTATACCTTTTTTGAATGTATCACAACCGTTTTTAAACTAAGCATTACTCAGTTTTGCTTCTTGATAGTAATATTAGTATTATCAAATCCCTAGCGTGTGATACTGAAGCAGCTGTCTATGGATAATTGAAACACTCAAAAAAAACCTATCTAGATGCAAAACGTCGATCAATATACGAAAAATTGAGAATAGTTGTTGTGACTTTTTGGGGCATTATTAATAAAAATTTGTACTTTACTGAATTACTAATTCAAAATGGTGGATTTAGTGAAGCACCCTACTCGAGGTTAAAGAATTTCATTAGGATGACCAACTTAATTTTTAGGAATCTTTCATAGAACCGTTTTCTACATATCTGATTTTCTTGTAAACGACTGAAGTAATTTCAATGAAAATGTTTGTGTACAAACGTGAAGTAGCCACAATCCAAAAATAATTTTCAAAAAAAATTGATATTTTGAAAACGGTTGCTATAAAAAAAATAATTTCTGATAAATAAAGCATACTAATTTTTGAAGTGAAAACTTCTTTAGTATCGTAGTGATTTGAAACAAGATGAAACGAAAACGCGACACGACTTCAACTTGTTATAACTTTTTTGTTTTATTAGATAGATGAATGAAATTTGTACTGTAGATAGGTAATTAAATAAACTATAAATTTACAAAATTTCAATTAATTTCATATTCAAAATTCTGAGATAACCGTAAAAAGATGTTCTTTTTCTACACACGTTATATCTTTCGATCTAGTGCACATACAAACTACAAACTTTAATACGCATGCTGATAACATAACCTTTTATTTAATATATAACACATAACGGTACGTGCTCTACAAGTTACACAATCTTAAATTGAAAAAATCGAAAAATACCTCAAAACATCTGTGGAGATTTGTTGGCGATGACCAGCCACCATTGTAGAAAGTACCGTAATCTAAGTTTGAAATTTCGACATGGTTGGCTTTAAGAAATTCTTAATTTTTTTGCAGGCATCGCATCGTAGGAATACGATGGCAGCGTCTTATAAAAGTTGAAATAATAAACTTTCAGATTTTTTATTGGTGTCATTAAAAAAAAAATGGATTTAATGGTGTTAGAAGAGAAAAAAGATTGATTTTTTTGCTTTTTTGATGAAAACAGATTGGGTTCAAAAAATTCTAGCGCCTTTTGTAGATGTTGTATGATGTTGTATAGACAAGCCATATAAATATTTTGAACTGAAACATAAGCTTTCAGATGATTTAAAATTCATTATAAGTTGTCATAATAAAAATGGATTTAAAGGTGATAAAAGGCAAAAAAGTTATGATTTTTTAAGGTTTCACTTCTACCACGTGTGAATTGCACACATGATTTTTTTTTTTCTCGGGACCGCGGATACCCGGGGTAGATCCGGATATTATTTTTTGATGGGTGGAATCAAAAGCCCTTGTTGAATTGATCTTCAAAAGCGGGGGGACTTATGCACAATATTTTTTCTATTTTGTGTAAATGTAACTTTTAAATTAAACAATTAAACTTACATTCACTCTTTTTTTTAGACATCATCCAATTGGTGAAAACCCACCCCAGTGAATGTTCAAAACCTTTTAGACCACACATATCCGATAACAAACATGAAGATATGAATAATCTTATGGTTAGATGTTGGAATGAAGATCCTAGTGAACGACCAGACTTTGGTGCTCTTAAGTCAACTATTCGAAAAATTAATAAGTAAATTATATACACAAACTTTTTACTTACAAAACTATAATATTTTTGTCTATCTTTTCAGAGACAACGAAACAGGAAACATAGTCGATAACCTATTAAAACGTATGGAACAATACGCAAATAACTTAGAAGAACTCGTCGATGAACGCACCAAAGATTACCACGAAGAGAAAAAGAAATGCGAAAAACTTCTCTATCAACTGCTGCCACAAAGTGTTGCTGCTCAATTAATAAGTGGCCAACCAGTTGTTGCAGAAACATTCGACCAGGTTACCATTTATTTCAGTGATATTGTTGGCTTTACTGCCATATCGGCTGAAAGTACCCCAATGCAAGTCGTACAATTTCTCAATGATCTCTATACCTGCTTTGATTCGATTGTCGAGAATTTCGATGTTTATAAAGTGGAAACTATCGGTGATGCCTATATGGTTGTTTCGGGGCTACCGCTGCGAAATGGAAATCAGCATGCACGAGAAATTGCTCGTCTTGCATTGGCCTTATTGGATGAGGTGCATAAGTTTAGAATTCACCATAGACCTGATGATAGGTTGCGGCTTCGTATTGGACTACACACGGGTGCCTGTGTTGCAGGAGTAGTTGGTCTAAAAATGCCACGTTATTGTCTTTTTGGAGACACAGTTAATACCGCCTCACGAATGGAGTCAAACGGAGAAGCTTTAAAGATTCACATAAGTCATACAACCAAAACCTGCCTCGATGAATTCGGCACATTTATAATGCGAGAACGTGGTTTGGTTAATATGAAAGGTAAAGGTGAAATGCTGACCTACTGGCTAGAAGGTGAAGAACCTTCAGAAGATAGCTGTTCCGATCTGGCGCCAAGAAAGCATCTCCTAAACAGTATTTCTAATTTCCCTCCACCGTATACGTCATCGCCGGCGTCATCCTTACGAAAACATCGAAAAATGTCCTCATCCTCACCCAAGCTTAATGGCACTGGAGCAATAGACTTAATGAAGACTGATGAACAAAATAGCTTAATAGATTTTACGCTCTTTGATAGAGGCGTCAACGGAAATTGTGACAGATTATTTTCCGAGCACCATAATGGTAATGCCAGTGACATAGCCCTCTGGGACATGTCCAATCCAACTAAAGGATTAAGAGCAAACAAAGATTCCAACTACAGAAACAGCAGTCCTCGGAATGAGCTCTTTCATTCATCTACGCTCTCTCCTTACTCGAATTTCAATATGGTGCGGCGAAACTCAACGAAAACCGCAGCGGATATTGCCAGGGCAGCAGAGCTAAGAAATCGATACAATCATCATAACAGTAGTAGCAGAACCAGTAGTAAATCTAATATAAATTTAATCAAAGCAAGTAACAGTAATAATAGTTTAAGCCATAATAACATAGTCAAGGCGAACAATGTAAAAAATATGAAGCATATATGTAACACCAATGAGATTGATGGCATTAAAAATGGGGGGAGTGGTGCAACAGGCGGAGTTACTCAGCCGCTGTTAGCAAAAATAAATACATGAGATGGATGTGATCTAGAGCTAAACTCAACTGTGCATATTTATGTAGTATAGTTTCAAAAACAAACAAAAAATTTGAAAGATAAAAATATAGTTTTTAATTCATATAATTATTATTAACTCTGTACGTATTTAGATATTTAAGATAGTTGTAAAAAATGAGTATAAATGTAGTTAATTGTTCGTTGAAAGTAATTTTGTAAATTAAAATCAAGACTATGTTCCTTTTATTAAAAACAAAAAAAAAATCAAAACAAATTTTGAATAACGAAAATGTTGCATTTTTTATTTCAAATTTCAACGGAAATACTTTTTGGCGGATATTAACAGCGTCTATATTGTTTCCTGTGTAAAATAGCAAAGACATAAACCAGTGTCAATTATTTTTATTTGAATTAGACCGGTTCGTTTCGGATTTTAAAAGTAGGTACAGGGTATTCATGAAACAGTAGGGGTATTTATGAAACAGCGTTAACGTGGTAAACGTGGTAAAATGTTAAATGTAGTTTAGTTAATTAGCTGTCAAATTTTTTAGGGAAAAACTTTACCAGAATTTGGTAAACTTTCCCACATAGTCTTTTGTGGTAAAAATTACCATCTGAATATGGTAAATGTGGAAAACCTTTGATGTTTAATTTTGACGATAAAATAAACTAAAATGACTGAAAGAAGTGGGAATATACATATGTATTTACAAAAAGCATAATAAATAAAAAAAAAATATTTTAAAATGCTTTTCTTCCAGTTAATAGCTCCAAATAGACCCCGAATAAATCGCCGTGGACTACATTTACTCAATTTGGTTTAGGGCCAGTTGTACAAACGTGGTTCCGCCTCGGATCAGGAATTTAACTCGTTGATATCGGCGGATTAGTAGTGGATCAACTTTGGTTCAAGGATGGATTTAGCTATTTCAGCCTTTATGCCCCTAGAACCAGTGGTAAAAATCAATTTTACCACCGAACTCAGAAGATAAAAGTTCTGAACCACGGATTAAATATTTGTACAACTGGCTCTTAAAGGGCGTTCATGAAACGTATGTGGTAAACTTTTTAATTTTGCTATGTGGTAAAGTTTACGCTGTTTCATCAATACCACTGACGTAGTATTTATTTTAGTTAAATAAAGCATGTTTCTTTCAGTTTAAAGCAAATTATGCAGTGTCAAAGTAGACAAAAATATGACTGCAAGTTTTCCACGTTTACCACATTCAGATACAAAACTTTACCACACAAATTTGGGCGGGATAATTTTTACGCGGTTTTATATGAATACCCAACTATAATTAGAAAGATATACAACAGACTAGACTGATTCAAACAAGAATTTTTTTCAAAGCATTGTTGAAAATATTGTTGGAAATGACGAAAAAAAATACTGTAAAAGTTTCAGCCCTTAATATTAGCATTAAGTACCTACCGCCCCATCGCAAATTTCTATTTCCGATATGATTTACATGGGAAAGATTGTGTTTTTGAGTTTGGAATTTTATGGTTCATCAAAAAGTCTAGATTTAATCATTTTCTTGTATAAAATTGAACGCTCTACAAAAAAGCTCAAGATATAATACAAGAAAATGATTAAATCTAGCCTTTTTAATGAACCATTAAAAAGTTATAAAATTCCAAACTCAAAAACACAATCTTTCCCATGTAAATCATATGGGAAATAGAAATTTGCGATGCGGCGTTACTTAATGTTAATATTAAGGGCTGAAACTTTTACAGTATTTTTTTTTTCGTCATTTCCAACAATATTTTCAATAATGCTTTGAACAAAAAAAAAATATTTTTTTGAATCAGTCTACAACAGACACATCTGTTACTTTTTATTTTTTTAATTGCTTCATAGAAAAAGAGTATAAATATTGATGCATCAAAAATGAAATATTTTTACTTATTTGTACTTTTGCTAAAAGTAACCATAATGCAGTAAGGTTTTTACAGTAAGGTCTTGTATAAGGTCCAATTTTTTCGATTCGACAAGCTATATTTTGTATAGGTTTAGTTTAAGGCTTAATTTTACGAAAGTCAACCATTTTGGAAAGAAAAGGTCTCCTTAAGACTTTCTAGAAGTGTTTAGAGGGAGCCTTGTAAATTTGAGTTATACATAGAAGGCCTTTTTAAGACCTTTTTGCACCGTTCTAAGAAAGCCTCGTATTTTCAAGTGACAAAAGGTATCTATAAGAACTGATGTTGAAAGAGATTCTTTTAAGTATGCAATGTTTTTATTTTTAAAGTATGCAATTGTATAAAAGTATGCAATTTTTCGAGCATGGTCTACTGGTAGAGTGCTGCGCTGGTTGCTGATGGTATGCGGAGGTACGTGGAGGTACGTTAAAATAAAATTCTTCCCATTTCAGAACAACAGAAAAAAAAATTGGAATGGCCAAAAATAAATATAAATTATAATAAATATAATAAAAATAAAATTCAATAAAATCTTTTTTTTATTCATTAATTCAACATCTTATAACGACCTCTACAAGGCGTTATTATAACATCCAATGCAAGTGATATCTTCCTTAGCGGAGCTATAGCCGTTGTTGTTTTGTAAAAAGGCCTCCATAAGGTCGTTTTACGCTGTCACAAGCTATTAGCTTGTGGATTGCCTGTGGAGGAAAGTCTTGAGGAAATTCGATAATGTGCGCCAAAATGATTTGTAAAGACTTGTCCTTCTTCTTACACAAGTCAAAAATTGTTTGCATTGAACCTTATACAAGTTAAATTGTTACTTGGGACATACCTTACGGTGTGGTCAAGCCTTTATTAAGCTGACTTTCTATTTTCCGTAATTATTTCATTTGAAATTCGCTATTCACGCTTACTCCGACTTTTCAATTTTTTCAGTGTGGCAAATGCTGATCTTTCACGAGTCGATTTTTGCCATGCGGCGAAGCTTTTTGACTAGTGTGAACGACTAAAGTGATAATGCCCATAGAAAAATTCTGGTCGACTTAAGTCGTACGACGTATCGTCCGGCTAAAATGGACTCGTGAAAAGTCAACTTTAGTATGCAGATCGAGCTAGATTTAAGCTCCTAAACGAAATAATTCTCTCCAAAATTTAACCGACATGTGCAGCTCGAGCAAGAAAATAACATTTTCGTTTCAAACTACATATACATTTTTTATATGGTAAAATATAGCGCACAACAGAGAAAAAAAATGTCAGCTTATATTTTTAGCTTGATCTGGTTCAAATTATAGCACACGATTACGATCATTCGTTAACGTTTTTACTATTTGTGTCTCTATTTAATTAGTAGAAAAAGATAGGGACACAAAGCAACCATACGTTAATGTACGTATGCCGTAATTCGACCCCTGCTTCGTTGAAAAAATCGTTCCTTTGTAAATCAACATAGATAAATGCTGTCATTGAAAAATCGTCAAATGTAAATCCTGACTAACCACAGCCAAACTTTGCGAACGTGCCTTTAAACACACAGCATTCAATTTCAACCATCAAAAATTCAGCCTGAACTCTTCCATTTCCAACCAAAAAAACACAAACTACCCAAACTACCTTACCATACAAACGCACTTGAATGCCACCATTTTCTCAATCCATATACAAAAACCATGCAACAAAACGAGACAACCATATCTCCCTCGTGTACATGTTTACATTTTCTACAGGCCCAACAACCTACAAATAAATTGACATATTTGTCAATATACTTGATTTCATCTATGTTGGCACTACTGAATTTATAGAAAAAAAATTTTTTTTGTCGGACTAGTAGTTCATTATTTATATTTATCTCACAGTGCTTTTGCCCAATTTATTATTAAAGAAAACTTATTTAAAAATTGACTTAATAACCCTAATTTAATAACAAACAAATACCCAAATAACTATGTTTCATTTATAAATGTCTTAAATGCGTGTTGCTTGGACGTAATTATCACATTTCGCTCGCTAAAATATGCTGTTGCAGAATATTTTTATATATGAACAAGTTCATTGACGTTCCAAACTACAGCGGTTTAACATTTTGTTTTTCTCATTTTCTGGACTTAAATGTTTGATTGTTTCAAAAGGTAATTAATTTAATTTATATTATAAACATTCTTAAACATAATGCAGCTCTTTCAGACTGCAATATCATAACATAAATGCCACTAAAATGCATTTGAAGATTGTGGGCTTTGGCAATTAAGTAACTTTTTGGGTAAGCGCGAGTCCTCTTAATTCTGTCGCTGTCATGGCCTAAAACACTGCTGTTGTGTGTTATTTTTTTTTTTTTCTTTCGTATATATTTTCTTTGGCTAACCATTGGCGCGGCAGGTTAGGAGAATTAGAAATATTATTTATTTTTTTTAAATTGTTCCTTGTTTTTAATGAAAAAAAGAAACAATGATTTTATTTTTTCATGCATTTTGAGTTTTGGATTCGGTAAAATGGATTTTGTGCATGACGTCTGGTGAAAATTGTTTCGTTTGCACTGTTCTGTGTTCCCATCCAGAAATGTCACGTTGCTAGAAGTAATCCCTGTCATTATTTTTGTGATCGATAAATTAAATTGTCGAATTAAGATTAACTAGCTGTAGCTAGCCAAGGGCATTTGTTGCAAGACTATCGTAACATTAACTTATGAATTGGATTTTTCTTGCAGTTAAGTTTAGAAGATAGACTGAAAGAAGATTAGCTTCATACCAAAATGGGTATAACCCAAATTTTGTTTTTTTTTTTTTCGCTTGACAAGTTGAATATTTGTTGATATTTTTGTTATATCGTTAAAGATAAATGAAAATTGAATACATTTTTATAGAATATAAAGAACAGATTCACTTTGGAATTCCAAAGCTTTATGAAGGTCTAGCTAATGATTTCAGATTTGAGGAAAATATGAAGAGAACTGTTGATTTTCTTCTTTTTTTAGTTCATTGATCATACAAGTGATCTCCAGTGCCCCTATAAGGTACCAAATTATTTCTCCACATTTCTATTTTTTTTTTTTTTATTAATATTACAAAATAAAATGTATTTTAGGATCACATGGTATTGCGAGCAATGCACCAATGTTTGTTAGAGTTGTTTAGCTACAAAAAAAAAACCCAAACAGTTTTTAGGTCTCATTAGTATGTATACTAACAACATAGATTTTTGATAAAGATTATGTAATTTGATGTATTTATTGGCGGGAAGTGAAGGAGTATGCGCAGTTTGGGAGGAAGTTGTAATGGCAAATTATGTTCATGTTTAAATGTTTCAATTATGCTAAATACGATTTGGACCCAAATTTTGTATTGCCCTTCAATTTTATTCTAGCAGTTAGTATAGGGTTGCTTTTGGCATTACAATAAGCTTTGTTTTTTTTTTTTACGAAAATTTAAAAGAAATAACATTTATTTTAAAAGACAAAAATACAATACTCATTTAATTTAATAAGTCTTTTAAATATTGTGGTCTTATAAATGTTTTAAAAATGATTTCATCCGGCATAAGTCTCCTCTAGAACTGCCCATATTTTTCTGTTTTTGACAATGTTGTACCTGTTATTGTTTAAAAGCCTCAAGTCATTAGTTCATCGTTTCATTAGTAGTTTCTTTTGGTCTTCTTTCGTTTACAGGCATCCATTTAATCACTAGCTTCGCTCGTCTTTGGTCTTCAATCCTTCATAAATCGTCGGCGTAAAGCAAAATTGTTCTAAGTACATAGGATTTCTTAAGGACTTAAAACAATTTTGCTTTACGCCGACGAAATGTCGAGCCCATCTTCACTTTAAAAGTTTTATTCTTTGTATGACGTCAATTATTCTAGTTCTTTCTCTTATGTGTTAGTTTTTAATCCTTTGTATTTTCTGTCCTTTAAAAAACTTGAGTTTAATTTTTGATGAAAAAACCTTAATTTATCATGTTAGATTGAAGTGAGTTCTAATATTTCCAGTTTATGTGCCCATCACTGGTGAAAATTGTTTCGCTTGCAATGTTCTGTGTTCCCATCCAAAAATGTCACGTTGCTAGAAGTAATCCCTGTCATTATTTTGTGATCAATAAATTAAATTGTCGAATTAAGATTAACTAGCGCAAGTCAAGGGCATTTGTTACAAGACTATCGTAACATTAACTTATGAATTGGATATTTCTTGTAGTTCTGTTTAGAAGACAAACTGAGAGAAGATTAGCTTCATACCAAAATGTGTATAACCCAAATTTTGTTTCATTTTTTTTTTGTATTTTTTTTTTTTTTGGCTTGACAACTTGAATATTTATTGATTTTTTTTGTTATATCGTTAAAGATAAATGAAAATTAAATACTTTTTGATAGAATATAAAGAACAGATTCACTTTGAAATTCTAAAGCTTAATGGAGATGCAAAATAGGTTTTGGCTAATGATTCAAGATTTTAGGAAATATGAAGAGAACTTTTGATTTTCTTCTTTTTCTAGTTCCTTAATCATACAAGTGATCAAACTATTTTTATATCTACACATTTCTATTTTTTTTTTTTTAATTAATATTATTACAAAATAAAATGTATTTTAGGATCACATGGTATTGCGACAATGTACCAATGCTTGTTAGAGTTGTTTAGCTACAAAAAAAAAAAACCAAACAGTTTTTTGGTCTCATTAGTATGTATACTAACAACATAGATTTTTGATAAAGATTATGTAATTTGATGTATTTATTGGCGGGAAGTGGAGGAGTATGCGCAGTTTGGAAGGAAGTTGTAATGAAAAATTATGTTCATATTTAAATTTTAAAATTATGCTGGATATGTTTGGGACCCAAATTTTTATATTGCGCCCTTCAATCTTGTTCTAGCACAGAAAATAGTAGGAGTGGCTGTTAGCTTTTATCATTATTAGCTTTATTGGCATTAAAATTTTACAATTATTTAAAATAAATAACATTTTTCGGAAAACTAAAAATACAATACTAATTTATTTTTATAAGTCTTTTAAATGTTTTAAAAATTATTTCATTTAGCATGGGTATCTTTTAACACTGACCATATATTTCTGTTTTTGACATCGTTGTACCAAAAGCCTCAAGTCATCAGCTCATTTATTCATTGGTTGTCCTGTTGGTCTTTTCTCGTTTCTTAGTCACTAGTGTCGACCATCTTCTAGCTCTTCCATTCTTGATAAATATCGAGTACATCTCCATTTTAAAAATTGTATTCTTTGTATGACGTCAACTACTCGAGTTCTCTTTTTTATGTCTTCGTTTCTAATCCTTACGTTCAAAAACTTGAGTTTAGTTTTTGATAACAAAACCTTAATTCGTCATGTGAGTTTAAAGTACATAAGTCCTAATGTTTCCAGTTCATGTGTCATTACTGGTAGAAGTGTGTTGAGTTCAGTACAAAATTTTGTAAAATTGTAAATATTTTCTTTTTAATGGCACAAGTTTCTAAATAAAACTCAACAAATAAAAAAAAAAAAACAAACATATTTCTTCATTATCGTCGCTTGATTTTTAGTCTATTATTGGTTTGTTTCCCGTTATTACTTATTTTCCAAATGATGATTTGAAGTAGTAGTAGTCTTCAACGTATTGAATATCATTAAGAATGATGTCTTTGCTAAACCGTATTGAATATCATTGAGGATGAGGATTTATCGAAAAAAAAATATTCATGTGGCAATCATTTTAATAACACGTAAAATTTTTTCAAGACGATTTGCCTTCATATACTAAATGGTGAAGGATAGAACTTCGTCTTGGTTCATCTTGACCCTCTTCTGACAAGTACTCTATTTTTCAAAGATTAATTTCTTGTCTATGGCTTTTTCATACTTGCAGTGATGCTGCCTGTGTAATCAGTTTATATTGAAGGTTTTGAATGAGCAAAAACAACTTGTGTGTGTTAACACCAGTCTATGAATTTGGTGGTAACACACACAAGTTGTTGTTCATTCAAAATCTTCAAAATTTATTTATTGGTTCTTGACATGAATTTACTGAAATAAAGCTGTGACGAAACACAGTACGCTGTCAATTATCCTTTCAAACGAGAGGCCTCGAACTCTTATGAATTGGCATTAGAAGGTAATACAACGATTAGATTTTACAAAGGATAATGCTTTATAAGTTTCACTTTATTTTTGAGGGGGGAAACGTCTTTGACAAATTTCAACATTTAAACAAAATTATTATATGTTGCTTTTAAAGCTTTTTGCGAACTATTTATTTCTAACTATATACACGAACAAAAAATTAATTTTCCTTGAAGTTATAACACAAACATGCCACAGAATAAGAGACTTAATTAATCACAAAACCAACACACCTAGCATTTACCACTTGCCAACAATATAATCTTAATTTTGATATCTTAATCTGAAAGATTGAATGATAGAAACCTAAGATATCGTCGGCACAACGCAAAAAACTGCGAATCTGCATTTTTACTTTAATGAGTCATTTTACTTGTTATAGGTCCCTCTATTCACTGCATCGATCCCAATCCTCCATCTAAAACCTAAACTATCAATTTCCGTTGCACGAGTTTCCATAAGATTGCATGATTTTCCAAAACTTTGAAGCCGTTTTTTCTCAGAACTACAATTTTGCAGATTCGGGGTTTTGGCTTTGTGCCTGGTTACGAAACGGTTTTTATAAACTACAGGCATTACAAAAATTCTACAATTTTCAACTAATTTTTGATAGAAGGCATTTAGACATGTACATAGGTTTGGTGAAAAATCTAGACTAACTAATAAGCTCAAGAATTTCAAAAAATCTATTTTTTTCACTTTTTTTTTTGGCTTTGGAGTCGATTTAAAGCATATACTTAATAAAGTACATTATACATCAGGATGTTTCATTTTATAAGGCGAAAAAATAAAATTGGAAATTTTTGCAGACTTTGCTGACGCCCCGAGTCGTAAGTGATAAAAAAATATATGTATATTTCAAATTTCAACAAGATCGGACAATATTTAGAGGTCGCTTTTTTTTAAGGAAGAAATTTCATAATGTGAGAAAAAGTGATCAAAGTGCACAACCCCTAATTTTTAAAGCCCACCTAGGGCATGTCACCATTAGGGAGTTTCATTTTTCCACAATTTTGATTTTCCTATTACTTTTGCTTATACCCCGAGTCTGAGCGAGCGATATAAAAAATAATATACACCAAATTTCAAAAAGATTGGTTGATGTTTAGAGGTTGCGCACTTTGGTCACTTTTTCTGACATTGTGAAATTTCTTCCTTTAAAAAAAAAGCGACCAAAATACATACCTGTAAATACTGTCCGATCTTCTTGAAATTTGAATTATATATGTTTTATATAGTTTTATACACTGTGCGTCGCTTGAATAAAAACAACAATTTTTCTTTAGAAAATAGCGATTGGCGCTTTGGTGAGGTAACTTAGTAGATTTTTGGTTTTGCATTTTCAAAGAGGAACTTTTAACAAACAATGTTGTAAAAACAAAAAACCCAAAACAGAAACCGTATAGCTACTATTGCGTTTTTTCGCATTACTTCACAAAAAACAGTGTTTGTTTGCGTCACTTGAATAGAAACAAGCTCTTAAATTAGATAAAAATGATGAAAAATCATAGAAAACACTAATTTTAGTAAAGCAATATTAAACTTCGACATTATTTGCACATTATAACCAATTATGGGCTACGAGCTACCATTAGGCACCCCAGAAAATGCATAAATAAAAGCTAACATTAGAAATGCACTTGCACTATGCAAAATCGCGAAAGATATTGGAAAATTTGCCAAATTTGGATGAGAATATTTTTAAAATATCGTAAACTAGTGATTGATTTAAAAAATAACACAGGTGAGACCCAAATCAAGAGCAGAGAAAAAAATAATTTAAAAACTAGCTGCAATTCCATTCACTTTGCCGCTAAAATCGGTCAAAAACGTGGTGTTAGTGCGATGGTAATGTGTTGGTTTGTTCCATCATGGAAGTTATAAAAGGAGCACAACATTAAAAAAGCCTCAAAATGCAAAATAACAACATTTTTAGTTCTACTGAGATTGCAAAAAAGTTAACTATTTTATAGTTGCATTCGAACTGAAAATATTTGAGGTAAGGAGTGGTTTTTTAAATGAAAAAATACCAACTCAGATGAACCATGTTAATATTAGTCCTATTTCATTGGTTTATGAAAGAATAACTTTTATCGCATCGCCACCAAAGGGCACTAAAATGTGTTATAGTAATACACTTTGTTTTTATGATGTGCAATAGCAGAATTGAAGCTTCACGTTTCACGCAAAGATGCAAACTTTTACAAAGAAATAATGGTAGAAGCTCTTGGGAAATTTAGAAACGTGGAAGAACAACCGTCTTAGAGATTGCACAAGGATAGTTCCAGAAAAAACAACGCAATAAAAACAAAACAGATGCATTCCGGATGAAAACTTGTAGAAAATGTCATTTTCTTAATTTGTAAGAAGTTACCAAACACTTTCATCACTTTCTCCAATTAGGTTCACGATTGTGTACAGTACAAGTGCATTTTCAATGTTAAATTCTATTTATACATTTTCTGTGGTGCCTAATGGTAGCTCGTAGCCCATAATTGGTTATAATGTGCAAATAATGTCAAATTTTAATATTGCTTCACTAAAATTAGTGTTTTCCATGATTTTTCACCATTTTTATCTAATTTAAGAACTTGTTTCTATTCAAGTGACGCAAAAAAACACTGTTTTTTGTGAAGTAATGCGAAAAAACGCAAAAGTACCCATACGGTTTCTGTTTTGGGTTTTTTGTTTTTACAACATTGTTTGTTAAAAGTTCCTCTTTGAAAATGCAAAACTAAAAATCTACTAAGTTACCTCACCAAAGCGCCAATCGCTATTTTCTAAAGAAATATTGCTGTTTTTATTCAAGTGACGCGCAGTGTATCAGCTAGACTCGGGGCGTCAGCGAAGTCATATGAAAATCAAAACTTTGGGAAAATGAAACACCGTAATGAACAATATTAATGTCGAATTCCTTTCAATTAAAAAATCGAATTTTCGGCGATCTCGAAGCGAATTTTTTCTGAAAATCATGTTCCATAGAAAAAAAATTCGCCTCAAACGAAGCAGAATTCGAATTTTTTTGAATCCCTCTTTTTTGAGAGATTTACACGGATTTGCACACACACTTGTAACATTTGACATTTCTCAAACGTCAAGCTGAAAGTTTTCTTCGTGTTGTTTGTTGATTTGAGAACACCAACTTCAAATAAAGAGTAAATTTTAATTCAATATCGTATTTTTATTGCGGAAAAATATGAAATAAATAAAAAAAAACAATGTGCGATCAAAATATATTTTTTCCTGGCATAGTTCTTGTGAAAAAGTCAAATTACTGTGACTTTTCTTCTCGTAATTGTCGTCAGAAAATTTTTTCTCTGTAAAACCACAGCATACGACCAAAATAATAACCTTCTACTTCATCTTCACTCAGATCTTAATAATAACTGCAATTTCCCTTTGATTCTGATAAAAATAAATCTATATTACCGAAGAAAATAAACAAAATTATTGATCAAAGGAATCTCTGGTTTTATTTTGCAGAAATTGTTTTGGTTTCAGCTTGACGTTCGTGTAAAAATTGTTGTCAAATGACACACATACAATCGCAAAAAGAATTCGGTCTGTTTTCATGTTCCTTTTTAACACCAAAAATTCGATTTTTTTGAGGCGATTCAAAAAATTGAAAGGAATTCGACATAATATTTCAAGAATTTTGAGTTATATTAAATTTTCCAAAAGTATCAAAATTCTCTTTAACTTTGTATTAAAATTTTTTTGGTATCCCCATTATAAAAAAAAGTTATGAAAAAAAACAGTTTTAACCATACCTGCTGTTTGATAAAAAAAAATCAACTAAAAATGCAATGTAATGTAAAGTAAAGTATATACACTATTTTAAGATTTTCTAATTGCATTCCACCATTCTTAAGCTAAATTTATTTGATAAGTTGAATGAAAAAATTTCTGTCAAAAAAATAACAGTCAACTAAATGTTTTTTTTTATAAAAGAGGAAGGCATATCATGAAAAATTTTATTAAATCCCGACTAACTTATCCTGATAAATTGGAAAAACAAAAGTTAATTACTAGGTATGGACACCTAGCTAGAACAGCATCAAAGCAAAAACAAGATGCTTATATGTTCATTGCAGTAATAAAAAACTTTAAATAAGGCGAATTGATGAAGCGAGGTGAATACTTCAAAGAACATTTCGGTTTTAATCTCAGCTCTTATTTGACCTACATTATTTTTGAGGTAGTTCAAAAAGAAAGTTCATTTACCTAACGAATAATTTTTTAAGATGATTTTTAAACCGAACTCATATTTTTCATAATTTCTTGTACCTAACAAGTTCAGCCCATACCATCCGACACCTCAGCTTAGCTAAACTGAGCTCAAATTTGAGTTAGTTCTTTTTTCGAGCCAACTAACATTGATCAGGTTACAGTTATCGAGATGGAAAAAAAGAAAAAAACACATTTAAAGGGCATTTCTAAATGTACTCAGCGATTCAAAAATCCCACAATTATAAATTCACTTTTGGTTACTATTCTATTTTGTTCAGTCAAATCAGGGGTCGAATTACAGCATACGATTACGATCATTCGTTAACGTTTTTACTATTTGTGTCTCTATTTATTTAGTAGAAAAAGATAGGGACACATAGCAACCATACGTTAACGAACGTATGCCGTAATTCGACCCCAGGTTTTAACACCTGACGAGGTTTAAATGAAATTCATTCATTCGTTTTCAAAAAAAATTGATTTTTCAAAAAAAAAATTAAACTTTTATTGAAAATACAAAAATATTTGTATTGAAAATTTTTCTTAATTTTAATATTGAGGCTACAACAAGATTTTTGTAAAAAAATTTTTGTTGAAACCGGTTAACTCCTTTTTAATAATGTCAAAATCAAGAAAACGGTTCTATGGCAAGTACCGTTAATTACGGTTTAAAAATTTTTTTTTAATAGTACGACCTTATAACTCAAATTAAAATGAGCAAAATAATAGCAGTGAATTAAACAAAATTCAATTAAATGGTATTTTATTTGCGAAAAGGTAGTATTTGCTACCATGACTATTATTTTAAATTACCGCTTCGCAACGACCTTTCATGAAGTTGTAAAGTCCCTGATATCTCTGAGGTGTTATAGATCGCGAAACCTGCTCAACAACGATCCATACCTCCCGTTTTAGACACATATTTTTTAAATATCCCCCAAAAGTTTTTGAGGGGATTGCGGTCTGAGACACTGGACAGCAAGGTGGGTCGTTTTTTTAAAAAATAAAAATTTTCTTTTTCATTTCAACTTTGAGTAAACAAAACCAAATTCGGAAGTTGCAGATAAAAATCCTCAAGTTATGTTCAACTTCGAGTGAAAAAATGGCCCTTAGATTTCTGATAGTATCGATTTTAACGATTTAACGATATTTTTATTGAACAGTAATTATATATACAGTAAAACCCGGATAAGTGCCTCTCGCTTAAGTGCCTAACCCGCATAAGTACCTTTGTTTTTTAGAACCAAAATTTTAAGGATTTTTTCATATAAAACTCATCTTTTAAGTACCTTTCGCTTAACTGCCTTTTCCGCTTAACTACCTTCTATTTTAAATACTTATAATTGAATTTACTTGCAGGAAATTCTTTTAAGTACACATTTGAAACAACTTTCAGCAGTAAGAAAAACTTCATTTGCTAAAGAGCTTTAAGATTCAAAAATTCTACTAAAAGTAGAAACTAAGTAGTTAGTTATTTTAAACTTTCAAAGTTATTTTGTTTGTGAAGATTCTGTTTTTAATAACATTGGTCGGCAACGAAAATAGAGCAGGAAGCAAACCCTACTTTTCTAAAGAATTTTTGTGTGCTGAGTCCGAATCCGAAGTCAAAATTTCACTAGCACGTCACGTTTTCGAAATACTTGAATATTAACAGGTCAAAAACGCGTTTTTTGGTTACATTTGACGTCAAATTACATTACCGTTAAGTTATTTTTTTTTTTCAAAACTACTTATGCAATCTCGAAACGCCATATTAAAATGTCCTTAAGTTACTTATTTTTTTTTTTCAAATTATTTTTTTTTCTCGAAGACATTGAAAAAAGAAATTTATGATAAATATCTCCAAAACTTGCTTGTTTTTTTCCAAAGAAATGAATGGTTTTTGAACCAAATTCCAGTTTGCGTCTTCTGTTTTTGACTTAAAAAAAGCACCATATTACGGGAAAATATATATATTTTTGACTAAACATCAAAAAGAACTAAATTGAAAATTAGTTTTTGGGAGTTTATAGCGAAAATAGTGAGGAGTGTAGCTCAAAAACTAGACGTGATAGAATAAATCTGTAAACAGTTTTGAATTAAGCACACTAAAGTTAATTAAAATCAACTTACA
Organism: Episyrphus balteatus; assembly: GCF_945859705.1. NCBI lineage: Eukaryota > Metazoa > Arthropoda > Insecta > Diptera > Syrphidae > Episyrphus > Episyrphus balteatus. Next base: position 91,953,136 of record NC_079136.1, read on the forward strand.
AAGTTCTTGCTCCCGACTTTTTTTTGTTTTTTGCCAGTGTAATCAAACATGTTTTTTTATATTTTTAAGTAAATATAGAGATAAGTGCCTATGAGCACTTAAGCGGGTTCTTGTAAGTAACTTACCCGCCTTAGTGCCTAACAAAACGGGGCATTTAAGGTGAGGTACTTATCCGGGTTTTACTGTATACAATTTGCTTAAAGCTAGTTATCTTAAAATTTACATTTACATTAGTATTATGTTGGCACAAAAGGGGCCAAACGTTTTTACATTGTTTTTTTTTAACTAAACTTACAGTTAATTGTCATTGTATTTGTTTAAAATTTTAATTCTGTTGGCAGCTTTTTAACTCAGGTTGTTCAGGTCCGGTTGTCATTGTGAAGGTTGGATTAGGGAGAGGTGAGGCTTTCAGCCACGATAGTGAGCTGACCCAGGAGGGGGAATGTTCTCTTCGTCGTTGGTTGATATCAAATCCTCATCCAAAAGTTCCTTAGCTTCTAAGTACCGCTGGTTAGGATGTATTGGCTGGTTCATGATTCTTCCTATTATTGGGTTAGGGTGGTTGGTCAGGTTCTGTAGGCATCTGCTTGATTGGATAAGGTATTTGTCGAGTTTTATAATTTTGGCTTCTTCATACAGTCTCTTGTTGTTGACGTGTTTCCTGCGTATCCTGTCGTAGTACATGCCTGTACAGATCCTTAAGATCTTCCTCTCCAGTATTGCTAACTTGTTTAGATGGGATTTTGTCACCGTGAACCAGATAGGAAAACAGTAGGTGATGATAGGCTTGATGAGCTGCTTGTACAGGAGAAGCTTTGTCTTTTGGCTGAGTCTGATAGTATCGGTACTCTCGTTAGTTTTACCAAATAAATCTAATGAAAATTTATTTTTTTTAATTAAAAAGTAATAAACAAGCGGTATGAGTTCAATAGGCTGAACAATTAAATTTTTCTAATGAAAATTATTGGGCCCAAATAAAATATTTCTTGTAGATTTGTACAACATTTTTTACATTTACCATGTTTTTTTGTGATTTAAAAACATATCCTGCTATAGCTCTTGATATACTATAATATTATTATTTCTTTTTCAGAAATTTATGAATTCTAAATCTACTTACATTAAATAAGATAATTCTTTGCCGAATTAGGCATCGCCCATCTGGAGTAAATATTTAAATTATGATTTTTATTCTGGAATATGCAAGTGAGGTAGGAAAAGTTCTATTGCTATTTAAAAATCAGACAGTGAAAATGAAAAACACTTTAATTTTCTTTCTCTTCCTTCTAGAAAATGGACTCACACTGAAAAACTGTTTTAATCGGAAGATAATGATGTAATGCATGAGGCTATTCGTGAAGTTTTCTGAAACTAATACTTCATCTTTGGAAAAACGACAACTGTCTAACCTCATCATAGTTATATAGTAAAAGTTTACAAACCAAAAAAGTTTGCATGACTTGATTAAGAATCTTCGTTGAATCAACCACCTTAGACGTGGTTGGCATAGTTTGCTTAAATATTTTATGTGCCCTAAGGCATTTGTAGTAAATAGTCCGGTATTTGGAATCCGGTTTTTTGTTTAGATGAATTTACATATTTTGAATAACCGTATATAGAAAAACTTAAATAATGGAGCAGGAGGAGAGAACTGAGCAAATGATTTCAGAGCAATTGTTAAACCCTCTGCTGGATTGCGACCCCATAGACATTTCACCGCTAAATGCATGCACTTCGTCCAGTACATTGCTTAATGACGATGAATTACTGTGCGTGTCTGAAGACCAACCTGCTCCAGATCAAGACCAACAACTTGAGCTACAGCTGGATATACCTGGCAAGATAAAACGTAACAAATTCTCGTACCTTTCAAAACGAGGTCCCGGTCGTCCGCGAAAGGATGTTCAAGGGTTCTTTTATAAAAAAGCCGTTCGCACTCAGCTGAAACGGAAAAACTTCAATCGATCAATGTTGGTAAAGCGCTACCTGAACGACGAACATATGCAGACGGGTCGCTTTCTCGCGCACAATCATCCATCGCCATCGGATGCAGATGGCTCGGAAAGTTTGCAATCGCTAAGCGAAAGCACAACTTTCAATCACAAGTACGAAGGCAAGCTTTGTTGCCTCTGCAACCTCAGCGAACAAAGTCAACTTGGCCAGGGTGAGCTAATCCGGTTCGAGTCGTCCCTTCCAATGGACATGTTTGGCGAAAATGTGACATCACATCCAGTTACCGAATTGGATACCCTTAAAATCAAGATTAACCTCACGAATCAAACCGTATCAAAAGATGTATCTAGCTTCAAAAGCGTCATCAATCATCACACAGACGATATCAATGAGCTTGACGTCATCGGCCATCGGGATCAGTTGAACTTGCGGAATCTTCAAGATTCCAATTACTTCTACATACATAAAATGTGTGCCCTCTGGTCGCAAGGAATAGTCTGTGACAATGATGGTCAATTAAAAAATGTCGATGTGATTGCTGCTCAGAGCCTTAAGATTCAATGCTCATTTTGTCAACATTATGGAGCAAGTTTATCTTGCAAAATGAACTGCTCCAAGATGTACCATTTTCCGTGTGCCACAGCGGCAGGGTGCTTTCTTATAGTTTCCTCATTTGTAACCTTCTGTACTGATCACTTGTATCAGATCCCAATTAATTACACGGATGGAAATGTATCGTGTCAAACCTGCAACCTGATGGGCGACCCCAGCAAGCACGTGATGTGCAGCATATGCGGCGATCATTACCACACCGCATGCATCGGCCTTAAAGACACGCCAGGTACACGCGCCGGTTGGCAGTGTACGTCTTGCATTCGTTGTCAAGTCTGCAAGCAGACCGATGTTTTAGACGAGCGTCTAATAACCTGCGAGCAATGTCACAAGGTGTATCACTCCAATTGTTTGCGACCAATTGTAGCGTCGGTTCCGAAACTGGGGTGGAAGTGCCGCAACTGTCGTATCTGCTCAGACTGCGGGTCGAGAACGCCGGGAGCAGGAGCCTCCTCTCGATGGCATTCGAATTACACAGTCTGTGACTCGTGTTATCAGCAAAGGAACAAGGGATTTTCGTGTCCTATTTGCCACAAGGCGTATCGAGCGGCAGCTCATAAGGAAATGGTCAAGTGCTGTAGCTGTAACCGATTCGTGCACAACACCTGCGATGCTGAAGCCGATCTCTCCGTATATCATCTGCGGAAAGAAACAAATCCAGACTACGATTACATCTGTACGTTGTGCAAAAAGATCTCGTACAAGGGTGAAGGCATGCTGGCGGGCTTGCAGAATTTTGATGGGTCTGATGGAAATTCATTAGAGAAGACATTTGCGGCTCCTTTGCGTGGCAGATCACTTGAAACGATACTAAAGCTGCCTAAAAAGCGGATGAGACTTAAGGATATGTATCGTGGTAAGGGAAAATATATGCAAAAGAAGTCGCAGATGGGTGAAATTAGCGGCGGAAAGAAACAGCGCGTTTCCAAAGGCAAAGGCCGTGGCATGGGTGGTTTCTATGAAGCTCCAACATCGCCACCAGCAGATCGATTGGGTGTGCGCAACGATGAATCAGGCATAGACAAGAAAATCGTGATTTGCTCGGCAAACGACCAGTTCATTCTGTCGCAAGATATCTGCGTTATGTGCGGTGCTATTGGAGCCGATGATGAAAGGGAGCTTATATGTTGCGCTCAATGCGGACAGTGTTATCATCCGTACTGTGTAAATGTACAGCTAAACAAGGTGATTTTAACACGTGGTTGGCGATGCCTCGATTGTACCATTTGCGAAGGCTGTGGCAAAAAGGACGATGACGCTCTGCTAATCCTCTGTGATGAATGTGACATATCCTATCACACATATTGCCATGACCCGCCCCTCGATTCGGTACCGCACGGCAACTGGAAGTGCAAGTGGTGTGCCGTATGTCATTCTTGCGGTCGCAAGGAACCAGGCAAAAACTCCCAATGGAAGAATAGCTATTCTGAATGCGGTCCCTGTGCAAGTCAAACATCCTGTGCAGTCTGTTCGGTGACATATGAAATGGGTGAAATAATTATGCAGTGTACCACATGTGAACGATGGTTGCATTGTAAGTGCGACTCGATAAATTCTGAGGATGAGGTCAAACGTTGTGATCTTAGCAAATATGTGTGCAAATTGTGCCGACCCAAGGATGCAGTGCCTTTCTATTTAAAAAATCAAGCCCCAAGCACATCTTCGGCTGCAATAAAATCAGCAGCATCTTCAATATCGCACGACAACAATTCAATAGATGAACTGCTTCCCGAGAACGGACTGGGGTACACATTACCAACAACATCAACAATGAAGAACGCTCCGATGGAGTTGGCCCATCACATGGACGGAGTGTATGTAAGCGAACAAGGTTTGCAGCTGATAAAATCACTGCAAACCGAGATTAAGAAAAAGAGGAAATTTAGGGGAGCAAATGCAATTGACGAGCAGGTGAACAAGGACTCGGCAATACTTGCAGCAATAGAATCAGTGGTGGCAGGCACATCCAATGACAATTCGTGGGAAGATAATCGCCTGGAAGCGGCCATTGATGAGCCGATAAATACATACAAAGACGGAATGGTGTGGCACGGCGACACCATTAGTCCGCCGATGGGCTTTTCGTTCTTTACCAATGATCAGGGTGTAACAGTGCTAAAGAAGAAACGTCAGAGGAATCTTTTAAAACTAGGCATAGGTGGGTTTAGTGTTAAAAATCGAGCTGTACGAAAAGATACTACAATCGATTTGTTGGAAGAAAACGATGACACCACTCAGCAATTAGAACTTGAAAAAGAGAAGAAGAAACGAGCTCCAGTTCGAAAGAAACCCAAAACCAAGTTGAACGAGTTGTACCCGTCGTATCTGCAGGAGGCATTCTTCGGCAAATCTCTACATGAAACAACAGAGAAACTTTCGCTTTCTGAGAGTGAGTCGTCCGAGGACGATAATCGCTTGGGATCAGCGGAGGGAAGTGGAATTGTTCTTTCAACCGATGAAATAAATTACCTGAAGAGTTTCCAAGAAAAGATCGCACAACCTGCCAAGCCTAAAAATGGCTTGCCAAGTGCTACGATAACGTCGTCTAATGCTTTACCCACACCGCCCAGTGTGCAGAGCAATGTGATACCATTCATCGCAACGGTGCCTGTTCAAAAGCCACCAATGCAAAACGGACCAACGACGTTTACGCAACCAGCTGCATATGGGTATAATTCAGTACCCGAAGTCATGAGTAAGCCGGTGGTATCGACGATTGTTAAGCCTCCACCACCATTACCACCACCACAGCAGCAACAACAACAACAAATTACAAGAGATTTAGAAAAAATGCGTAGTCCTATTGCGACGAACACTTTTGTGCCGTCTTCGCCAATTATCCACCACAATTTCCAGCAGAATATGATGCAACAAAATCCACAACAACAACAACAGCAACCACCCCAACCCCAACAACAACAGCAACCACCCCAACCCCAACAACAATCGGTTGTAACCACACCAATGATGAACAATCGCGATCCAGTGAGTATTCAGCTAATTCCAAATGGCCACGCAATGGGAAATCAACAACAAACCAATGGCTATTATCACTCAGAGCATATGAACAACTCGAGTAACTCGACTGATACGGTTATAATGCATGAGACGATAGTACCTAAGCACATCTATGCCGAGCCTGCTCGACCGCAACAAACTCTCCAACACAATAATGTGCACTTGTCAATAAAGAATGCAGTGCCTATTGCTAAAAAGCCCAATGTCCAACAACTGGAGACACTAACAGTGGGCGGCGGTGGTACTGGTTCTAGTGTCGGCGGAACACAAAAAACAGCCGAAAAGATGCGCAAGGACGAGGAACTAGGCAAAGCCGCAACAATTTCGGCAGTCCTATACGCCAACACTCAACATCCAGAACTTAAGCAGCAATATCCCAACTGGAATGATCGTTGTAAACAGATTCTCAAGCGCTGGCGATCGCTGCCATCGGACAAAAAAGGACCTTTCCTGCAGAAGGCAAAAGACAACAGAGCATACGTCAGAGTACAAAAAATGCAGCAGAATCCAGAAAAGAATAGTTATCACCATTCAAAAGTCACCACAACGGCGACAACGCCGACATACAATCACAATAATAATAATAACAACACCAACCATAATAATATACCACTAAGCAATATAGTTACGCCACGGGGCGCACCTCCCTCATATCCACTCACCGTTGAAAACAGATTTAATATGAATAGCACGCCGCATGATGATAAGAATAACTGTTACCGCACTACCACCTCTTATCTTTGTGGTACAGACGATAAATACTCTGTACCGCCTAACCAAACCATCTTACCAAATTCGACAAGTATCCGCACGTCCGAAGAAATCAATAGTTTCAATCAAGAAATTCTGCGTTTCGATCAGGAGATAAAAACAATTAAAGAAAATGAACAACTCAAACGGTTGCTGCAGAATCCATCAAGTCGAGTGAACATGCATGTTCTGGACATGAACCACCTTACTGACGGTGGTCATAAATACAATTCGGATTACACGCGAAACGATCACCTGGACGACCTTAATATGACACTGTCCGATCTAAATACAATCAAGAGCGAAGAGGAGAGTTTCTCGTCGGATCGAAAATCTGTCGTGGACGATGTAAATATGGAGATCTTTGCCGACACCAAATTAGAAGCCAGTCGTCAAATGGCATGCACTATCAGTGAAGCTCTGGCCGAGCGCCTTACACCGATGAAAATAGAAGCAGATGCTGTCAAAGCCATGATGGAGCCGAGCGTTGTGGCGGCCGACTGCCTGGCCGATCTCGATAAGTTGCCAAGCTACGACCATGCCATTGAAGAAGTTGGCGACATTCTCAAAGGCATCGAGGACGGTGATGACGATGATGATGAGTTGCTAAAGTCACTCACCGCTGAAATGGGCGACGATTTCAACATTCTCGAGTACGGCGATCCAGAGCTCGATGAGCTATCGTCCGATCAAAGCATTTTAAATAAGTTGGTATTCGATGATAATGACAAGAATAATGAATAAATTTATTAAACAAAAAGAAGATATATATATATATATAAATAATAAATATAGTTTTTCATACTTTTAGAAATGTAATAAAAAAAAAAAAACAACAAAATAAGTGCATTAACAAAAAAAAAACCAGTTTTTAATATATAAGCTATAAAAACAAGAGAGAAACAGAGAGAAATACTTTTTAAATAAAATAAAATAAAAAAAAGTCAATACATGTATATAAGAGATGTTGATGTATATGTAATTATAATTTTGTGTGTATTATTTTTTTTTAAATTATTTTATAATTTATTTATTTATTTCAGCGTGCAATTAAGTCAAGGTATGGGTTTTGGTATCCACTGGCGTCGTTTGGAATCTATTAAACTATTAAATAAGAAAAATATAAATTCAAATTGGGGACAACAAATTATGTACCCTCTCAGGACCATAAGGCTATGGGTGATGGTGGAAACTTTTTTATTGTTTAGAATGGTATAAGTTATTGTAGTGTCGTTAACAAAAAATATTGAAATCAAAGTAATGTAACTAGTACTTGTTTTCTTCTTATTTGCTGTGGGAAATTAATGCCCATTGTTATAAAGCAACAGCTTAGCTAAAGATGTATCCATGTAGGGGCCCCACATTTTAGCGAGTTTTTCTAGAAAAAAGAGCCAACCATCCAACACTACCGAAACTTCAATTTACAAGCACTTTTTTCATTCGAATTTTTATAATTCGTATTGCCATAGGCATCAACTTGGAGACTCTCCAAAAGGGTTTTTGTAACGGTACCGCTCATATACCTACTCAAAGGATTTTGATGATTGAATTCAAATGTTTGTTTTAGACCTATGTTTTGATGAATTTTTTTTTTTTGAAAATCGTTTCTGATGGTACCTGCCAAAGGTCTGTTTGTGGGGTATTCGTTTGGTTATTTTATTTTCTGATTTAGAAATTGATTTTTTTGTGGCGAATCGATTAATTTCCCACACAAAATTATCTCAAAAATTTAGGTGAGCTAAAATTTATCTAAGAAATTCAACCGAGTTATGCTCAGATTCAGTTTTTTATCTGCCACAATTTAACGGACAAAAATAAGTCAAGAAAAACGGGGGAAAATGTCAGCTTTAGCATTTTCGCTGTCGACTTTGGAGACTTAAACATTTTTCACAGCAAATTTTGGGAGTCGAGGTATAACCAAAATGTGAGTATGCATTTGTATAGCCTTATACCATGGTATAAAAAGACAAGGTATGATCATTAGAGCCGCCATCTTACAAAATGGGGTAATAAGGTTTTGACGTTTGGCATTTGGCAAAGTCAAAAGCAACAACAAATTCCAAGACAAATTTGTTTACAACAACAATTTCAATGGGCTGGGCTGGGCTGTCAAAACCTTAAGTAGCCATAAGTTTTGACAGTTCTCGATACTGAGTTTTTTCTAATGATCATACCTTCTCTTTTTATACCATGGCCTTATACTATGTTTCCACCTACGCTAAATCCGAGATTTAGCTAAGTAGATTTAGAATAAATCTCGAGATTTATTTTAAATCTACTTCGCTTAATCTCAGATTTGGGTTCAGCTACCCTAACGGCCATATTATTCACTAGTTTAAAAAATACATCTGGATGAAAACAATGTCAAATGTCAAAAATAAATCCAATTCCATAATATTCACTAATTAAATACAATCTTAAATCCAATTTTTCAAATCCAATCTCGTTAAATCCAAACAAATTTAAACTGCTCTCTGGTGGTCTGTTTAACTTTATAAATCCAGATGTAAAATTCATTTTCACAGTGTTCAGTTGTTTTTTCAAGTATTTTGTGAAGAAAAAATAAAGATTAATGCAAATCACACAACATTTATTGAATAATCACTTAATTTTTTTTGAGTGAATAATATGAACAAAAAATTAAATCCTTGGATTTATGAAATTCAGATTTAATGGATTGGATTTAAAACTAACTTTAATCCAAACTAAATCCAGAGTGAATAATATGGCCGTAAATCTAATGTCGTTTTCTTTCACTCCAATGAGAGTACCCTTTTAGTACTTATTTTTGCACTTTTGAAGGTTTTGTGTTCTTTGACGCCACAAAAGTGTAAAAAAAAAATTACTCCGGAGTAATTTTAGTACTACGGAGTACCCCGGATTTACTCCACATTTTTAGTCAGATCTACACCGATTTGTACACGCACCTGCACACACACTTATGAATTTGAAGTTTGACATTTTAAAATTTTGTTTGAAAATTGAAAAATGCGAACATTTTTTCTTTCAAACTCTTTTGTTATTAACAGAAAACAACCATTATGAATATATTTTCTACTGTATTATATTCCGCCAGATATATTTCTTCCATTTTTTCGTTAATTCTTCACTTTTTCCAAAATGAAATTGAAAACCGAATAATAAAAATTTTCCGCCAGTGTTCTTCATCAATAAAAAAAAAATCCTGTGCCATATAACAAAAAAATCCCATTTTTTCTGCGTTGATGGGATATTTTTATTTTACAATTATAAAATCAAACTAAGGGTGTGTGTCAATTAGGCTGAAAAAACCGATCAGAAGCTTAATGAAAAATTTACCAAAAGTAAAACTAAGTCCGCTTCTACAAGAAGACGCAAAACGCGAGACGCACATAAGAGCAAAGGAGAAATAAGATTTTCTACCGTGAGTCTCCGGTAAAAATTGTTTTGACTCTTTTTGACGTTTCTCTTGGGTCTGCTTCTACACGAAGACGCAGATGGACAAGATGCACATAAGAGCAAAAGAGAAATCGATCTTTCTTTCTCTCTTGTTCTTATGTGCATCTCGTGCGTCTACATTTTTCTGTAGAAGTCGTCATACGAAAACAAGAACAAAATAAAACCAAAGAAAATAACTGTCAAATTTGCGTCTTCAAAAAAATAATACGTATAGAAGCGCGCGACGCATCGAAACGAAAATCAAAAGGAAATTGGAAGATGATTTCTGCGCCTTCCGTCTTCGTGTAATATGCTTCATATGTTATTAACATTAATTTTTCTTTTCAATTCATAAAATGTTTTCCCTAGCCCTGTTATCACTATTTTTTTCAAGGAAATTATCCATTTTTGAATGGTCACACACACAGTTACATTATGTTCTTTCACTCCAGAAAAAGGAGTAAAAATTTAGAGTACTCCTTAATAGAGTGAAAGAAAACGACATAAGATTTTCACCTTCTTTCAATCCGGGATTTAGACTAAAACTCGAGATGCTAAATCTACTTAGCTAAATCTCGGATTTAGGGTAAAGCCTGGTACGCTGCTCGCGCTAAATTTTAGCTCCCATACAAATTATCGAAAATTTTTAGCAGAGATAAAATGGATCCCATACAAGTTATCGATAACTTGTATGGGAATTTTATCTCAGCTAAAATTTAGCGCGAGCAGCGTACCAGGCATAAGTGGAAACGTAGTATTATGCGTCCTAATAACGAATTCAAAAGTCTGACAGCTTTATATGGTTTTCGGGGGGTTAAAAATAACTTGAGTTTTTCAATTAATGTGCGTGAGCTAACTAAACACTAATACTACGTTTCCACCTACCGTAAATCCGAGATTTAGTATAAATCTCGAGTTTTATTCTAAGGGCCTTACTAATAATCAAATTTAAAGCTCAGTTAAATATTTATCTGAGCTTTAAATATTTCTCCATACCAATAACCAATTTAAAAGTCAAGTTAAGGGTAAACGCCACGTTAATTTTATAGCTGGAAAACTGAACTATAAACGCACGGTTAAATTAAAAATCACGATTTGCACTGTCATTTGACAGCAAAAAAAAAACATTTTTCAAGTCAACCAGTTATTGCGAAAAATTAATAATATTGGAGGCAAATTATTAAATACATAAGTAAATGGAAAAATGTATTTGTTTATAAATATTTATCCTTTTTATTAATAAATATTCATTACTTTCAGAAAAGGCTGAAAAAGAAAACTTAAAAAGAAATAGATCTGTTAAATATTTATCTGAGCTTTAAATATTTCTCCATACCAATAACCAATTTAAAAGTCAAGTTAAGGGTAAACGCCACGTTAATTTTATAGCTGGAAAACTGAACTATAAACGCACGGTTAAATTAAAAATCACGATTTGCACTGTCATTTGACAGCAAAAAAAAAACATTTTTCAAGTCAACCAGTTATTGCGAAAAATTAATAATATTGGAGGCAAATTATTAAATACATAAGTAAATGGAAAAATGTATTTGTTTATAAATATTTATCCTTTTTATTAATAAATATTCATTACTTTCAGAAAAGGCTGAAAAAGAAAACTTAAAAAGAAATAGATCTGCAAATTTTCATCGTCGTACTTCACGATATATGAAGTTTTTTTGTATGCACTTTTGGCCTCCTTGCTTGGGCTCCATTTTTTAACTTTTAAGCCTGGTACGCTGCTCGCGCTAAATTTTAGCTGAGATAAAATTCCCATACAAGTTATCGATAACTTGTATGGGATCCATTTTATCTCGGCTAAAAATTTTCGATAATTTGTATGGGAGCTAAAATTTAGCGCGAGCAGCGTACCAGGCTTTACACCCAAAATAAAAATATATGAAGGTATGTAGGTATTTTGTAGTTCATTATTACATTACATGCAAAAAATGTCACTTCAATGATGTCATTTTGACAACAAATGTAATAGATCTGGTAATAGAAGCACAATTAGTTAAACGCGCGTTTATTTTGATTATTAGTATACACCCAATTTAACGCGACGATAAAATTTAACCCGACGTTACTTAAACGTGTGTTTAGCGATTCATTATTGGTAAGGCCCTAAGTCTCGGATTGAAAGTAGGTGAAAATTTTAGATTTAAGCCTGGTACGCTGCTCGCGCTAAATTTTAGCTCCCATACAAATTATCGAAAATTTTTATCTGAGCTAAAATGGATCCCATACAAATTATCGATAACTTGTATGGGAATTTTATCTCCTAAAATTTAGCGCGAGCAGCGTACCAGGCTTTAGGGTAGCTGAACCCAAATCTGAGGTGGAAACATAGTATAACTAACTAAACACAAGAGAAAACATCAGAAAAAAAGTTTTAAAACGAAAACAACAAAAATTAAATTTCGTTCAAGATTTCGTTGTGCTATTTTTGTATGGAAAATTTCGTTTCGTTTCATGAATTCCATTAGTATCGCAAATTTTCTACGATTCCCGAAAAAAAAAACAATCACAAAATCCGATAGCAGTGACGATTTGTTCAAGATTTCTTTAGCGAAATTTTGTATGGAAAATTTCGTTTCGCTTCAGCTGCATACTACGCTTAAAGCCTGGGTTCGAATTACGAACGACATACAATTACGATCATACGTTAACGTTTTGACTATTGCTGTCTCTATTTAATCAGTAGAAAAAGATAGCATAGCAACCATACGTTATAGAAAGTATGCCGTAATTCGACCCCTGGTACGCAGATAAAGCTAAATTTAAGCCGAGATAAAATTTCCATACAAGTTATCGATAATTTGTATGGGATTATTTTTAGCTCAGCTAAATTTTTTCGATGGGAGCTAAAATTTAGCTCTAACAGCGTACTAGGCTTAAGCGCACGGCAAAAAAAAAGCGAAGACCAAAATTTCAGCTCAAATTTAACGTTATCTGCGAAGTATGTAATAAAAGATCACAAAACCCATAAAAATGTACTGTGATAAAAAATAGCTACATGCTACAACAAATTTGTAGGATAAAAATGTGAACGCACTTTATAGCTTACGTTTACGTTACGAAACGGTTCACTTGTTCAAATGTACAAATTCGAATCAAACAAGTCTGATAAAAAAAAATGCCAAGCCAAAATCAGCTGACAAATGTCAGTTGCTGGGTCAGCAATTTTTTTTTTTATTTCTATTTCATTTCATTCGATTACTTCTGAAGTTCGGTCATGAAGAATACAAGTGTTAATTATTTAATTTTAAATTAAAAACAATTCAATCGATTGATTTGGCTGAAAGTGTAAATTTTGCTTATAGTACACATTTACATATTTCAATGTTCTACTTTAGTTATTTATAAATATTTATTGACATTTATATAAATTATGAAATAAAACAAATTTAAAAGTGCGTTGCATATTTTGTTTTGTGGTTTCGGTTTTATTTTCTTTGTGTCGTTCGGACACTGGATACATTTTAAAGGTAATTAATTATAAAGAAAAAAGTTGATAAGAAGAAAACAATATTTTTGTTATCATAAGAGACAAATAAGATTCATCAATTAAATGAATGGCCAGCTTATGGGGATATTGATTGAATTTTTGTCAATCTTTCTTTTTTTTTAAGGTATTCTACCTAGAACTTTGATATTTCACTTTCATTGCATCTCTTAATTAAATACTTCCAATTTTACTTGAAATTGGCAAGATCTCAAATGAGATTGGATTTTATTATTTTATAACTAAAACTTTAAGTTACGCAATTTTTTTTGTCGGCGGCGGGAGGTTGATGGTGAAAGTTTTTGTTTTTGCTTGATATTTGTTTGCTTTCAACAATTTGATAGGAGCTTACTCAAGAATAAAAGAATGTTTTATGTTACAATTATTCGTCTAGAAATTATGCTAGATTAGTAGTACAAGGCTAATAATATGAAACGATAACACATTCTTTTGTATTGTGTTCGTTTAGATAAAATTTTGTTATTGTCATGTACAATATTATCAGAACTTGCACACAACACAATTTCACCACTTCCCCACTCCAATGTTTTGCAGACGGTTTTTTTTTGCAAGACCGTAGTTAAGTTGTATTAATAAAAGGTATCAATGTAGGCTGTAGGGTGCACCTAAAATTAGGTGATTATGTTTATTATTTAGGAAAGCAATTTGCCAGTGCTCTGGCTCTCTGGAGTTTAACAACTTCTTGTGGCTCTTTTGTAAAAATAATATAATTTGTGGTCATTAAATGTAAAAAATACTAACGTAATGATTTTATTTATTAAAAACATGGTGATCGGTTTCTGGGACATGTTTTAGTTACCGCTAAAGCCTGGTACGCTGCTCGCGCTAAATTTTAGCTGAGATAAAATTCCCATACAAGTTATCGGTAACTTGTATGGGATCCATTTTATCTCGGCTAAAAATTTTCGATAATTTGTATGGGAGCTAAAATTTAGCGCGAGCAGCGTACCAGGCTTAAAACGAAACAAAATACTCTTCTTTACCACATCCAGTGTTGAAAAAAACTATGATTTATCATAGTTTTCATGAATTCTGAACTCAAATCATGAAATCATGATTTTTTTTCTCAAATCATGATTTTTTTTTAATTTTTTTCCTAAAGCCTGGTACGCTGCTCGCGCTAAACTTTAGCTCCCATACAAATTATCGAAAAAATTTATCTCAGCTAAAATGGATCCCATACAAATTATCGATAACTTGTATGGGAATTTTTTCTTGGCTAAAATTTAGCGCGAGCAGCGTACCAGGCTTAAGCAATTAACTTCAGAACATGCACATCTATTGCTCTTCCAGCTTTTTTCCATAGGAAATTGGGGTCTACGTTGTCTATGAAGGTGATAAACCCCAGGTTTTCTTATAAATCACCCATTGGTCTTTTACACACGAACGAAATTGTCAAAAATCACAATTGCTTTGATTTTAAAGTAGATTTGAGCCATATTCATAGTTCTTTCATAAGTGCCTGGCTACACAGTGATTTTTCAATCGATTGAAAAATCACATGCGGTGGCTACACACTGTTGTGCCCAATCACGTTCCACTTTTACATTTTCTAGAAACAAACGTCAAAAAGAGAAAAAATTTAGTAATGGAACTGTACTACCCTCAGAAAATTCAGTTCCCTTCGTGAGCATCTTCCCCCTTTACTCCTCATCCCTCTTGCCAACAAACTCACTGCTTAGGCGATTGAAAAATCACCGTGTAGCCAGGCACTAAGCTGTTATTTTCTTGCTTCTAAGATAGACTGAGGTTTATCTTATTCATAGACAATTCGCTGCCTCAAAACTATAATGTTCTATGTCGAAGAAATGGAAAAAAATGACTTTTTTACCCATATAAAAATTTTCGTCTTTTTAATGGCTGCAAGACCGTGTCCACAAAAAATTTATTTTTGGCTTAATACAATATTTATGGCCAAAACAAATATTCAATTTTCGGATATAATGGCTTATACTCAGTACTATAAAGTTCTTAGTTGACATAGAACAATTTGCCTCATTTGAACCCCATACAAAAATGACTACTTTTAAGTTGCATAGAACATTTTACATTTAAAAATTAGCTGCCGGACTCCAAAATAAAGTCGATTATGGCTTTTTTGAAAAAGTTACTGACAGTAATCAGCAATAGTTTGTAAGCAAGTTTCACTTGAATGTTTATTTAAATAATTGCTGTGTAATTATATTTTTTTGCTAATTTCTTGGTAAATACTAATTTGAAATCTTTGAACTTGCTTGATGCACTTCATTAAATTTATGGTTTTTAATAAAAAAAAAAACAACAAAAAGCTTAAAAAGCAATATAATTACTCCAAAAATATTGTTTGTCTTGACTGTAAGTTGGTTATTTTCATATACCATACTCATTACTATAATGTTGTATGTCGAACATAGAACAAAAAAATCAACTCGAAATGCAAGGAAATCAAATAAATGTTCTTTGTCAAAACAGAAAAACGTTAATTAAACAGATTTCCAGCATCAAAAAAGAAATTTTAGCATTTGAATTGATAGATTATCCAGCTACGGTAGTTAATTTTCTATTTTCATGCAAAAATACATAAATAAAGGGTGAAATTCTGATACTCCAAATTTGTAGTCGATTTTCTCGAAACATTTTTTTGAAACATAGAACATTATAGTTTTGAGGCAGCGAATTTAGACCCACTTCTATATCATTTTTCTTTGGAAAAGACCTGCTTCTAAACTGGTTAGAAACTTTTAAAATATGACTATGAAAATGGCCCATTACCATTATCTAAATTGTTCAGTACCAAGCACATTTACGTAAACATAAATCTCAGAAGTACAAACTAAAAAAATTTTCGTTTTATTTTTCCCAAATTTGGTCAAATCATGATTTTTTTTCTCAAATCATGATTTTTTATTTTTTCATTCGGCAACACTGACCACATCAATTAATTAAAATATTTTTAGTATGCGGCCACTCGTTTCGTTCGAAAGATTCTTATTGTCGGTATTTAGAACAATCAGCACCAGAAAATTACCACTTAAATAATTGTATGAAAACTGTTGAAAATATTTTGTTATTCTGATTACTTTGCTCAAAATCACTGTAGACTTTGGAATCACATTTCTGTATAAAAATCAAAGAAAATATTAAATATTAAATATTTTCTGCTTATATTTTCATTCTTCTTCCTTCTGCGCTGTTTTGATCTCGATGCCGAGGGGATCATAAATATCACACGGTCGTGTTAAATTTTTTGGGAGATGGTATTTTTAACATGAAGGCTTCCTCGGATCTTCGTACTTCTAATTTTATCAAGCTTTGTTACTCCTGCATCTTTGTCATACGAAGCATCTTCATCTCAGATGGAGTTAACTTACTCTCAAAATTTGTATACATTGTCCAACATTGAGAACCGTATGTGAGTGGTGGACGAACAACTGCGGTGTAGAGTCTTCCTTTCGGCTTAGGGGGCATTTTTCGATCACAGTATATAGCAGAATTTTGCCGCCACTTCATCCACCCTACGCTTATCGTCTCACAAGTACCTTCGTTATTTATCATAGATCTCAGATATTTAAACTTTTCACACTTGGGAAGCACTACACCATTCAAATAAATGTCAGTAATAGGCCTGCTTATATTTTCATTCTTAATGAAACTATTGTTCATTCAAGGTCGGTCCACTAAATCTAAATCAAATCTATATCCCAGGCAAATAAGTAAATGAAATTGCATAACTTGCGGGAAATTCGGGAGTCACCCGCAATCTTAAAAAAGAGGTTGGTAACGTGTTTATTTAATAGCTCCGTTTTTACTTATTTTAACCGAAAATAACCCAAGATTAACAAGCAGTTGCCCTGCTAGTATGAAGAAGCCATACAGAAACCTATTCAAATGAATTAAAAATTTGACCTGTGTTGACCTCTTTCCGATCATCTCCCTCCTTGAATACCAACAACGAATTGTTGTCATACGAAAAGAGTTGGAGAAAAAGAGAAAGAAACCGAATGAACAACAAGAGACTTATGTGAGTTAATAAAAATGCTAGTCGTTTCAAGTAAAATTGATAGTTGGAAAACCTTTTCGGGGTAACAAATTCACAAGTGGCAGCGGTGGTGCGATGCGAAGTGTGTCGGCCTCCCAAACGCTAGGTCGTGAGTTCAAAGCTATCTCGGGCAATTTTCAAAATTAATTGAACATAAGCGACTTAGCACCACTGAAAGGAGTCTGATGGTCGGGTTGGTCCCCGTGAAATAGTTATAACTCCAGCTTATGAACTTGGTGGCAACACACACAAGGTGAAAACCTTCAATATAAAAACAAACTTATTAACAATAAAAATAACAAATCAAAATTTCGTCAGAGGGAAACCTACACTATCTCAAAAGAAAAATTTCAATCGGATAAAATCTCCATAAAATTTTTGACCCGATGGACAAAATGGGGAAAGGCATCCAATGTACAAAATCTCCTACAAATAATTCTTTCTCCCATTTTCTCCAAATCCCCAAAAATCTCCAATTTGCAAAAACAAAAACGTAATAGATAATTTAATTTGACTTATAGTGATTTTTTTTTTTTGAGATTTTTTTCCTGGAGATTTTGTCTATACCCAGGTCTGTCTTGGGGATTTTGGGTTTGGAGATTTTCTCTTTGGGATTATGGGTTTTGGTCATTCATCACCAACCCTTCGTCAGATATATGAAAAAATGCCATTTTGCTTCCACCTTTCCAATCAGATTAAGACTTTGACCAACTATAGAATTTTATTTAATAAACTCACGAAATTCGTTTACATATAATTTTTTATATAATTTTGTTGTGAATAAGTTTGTCCTTGCTCATTTTTTGTTTAAATGAGTAAAAATGGAGCTATAAAATAATGACAGTACTAACTTTTTTTCCCAGATGGCGTTCTCCCGACATCCTATCATCCTAACAAATTGATTTTTATTATAATTATATCGACGAAACATATCCCATGAAACAAATTTTATCCCGCAAAAAATGCGATTTCATGACCAATTTTTGACTAATTTGCCTAGGCTATTTATATGAATCTTTTAACAAAAAATTGACCCTTTATTGTAGAAACCAGAGAACCAAAAAATTTGTTGCATTACTCCACGGTCACGTGCAGATCAATTTGCGGACAATTTTTCAGACTTCCTCGTTTAAAATGATTCATATTATGGGAATTATAACTTCAAATAATTAAGTGATTTAAATATACAGCCAGGCAAAGTGAATCAGGAAATTGTATGTTGAAGAGTTAATTTTTTAAGCAAATCCATTTAAATTGGTATCTAGGTTGTTTGTTCTTCCGCGGGTTTTCTCTTTTGTGAAAAAAGTTTTAATGGCTAGAAAATTTAGCTTTGAAAGTAATAACGAATCAATCTTATCATAAAATTACTATTGATATTATTTAACTTAATTTAGTTAGAATCTTTTCTTCCAGGAATCCTCTTAGAATAAACAAAAATGCTTTACTGTCCACCCAACGTTACCCTTTCCCAAGTGTGGGTCAACCATGGCATATCCCATTGCTTTATGGACACAGTTGGTTCGTCTGTTGTTGCTGGTTTTATCCTTCTCTTTGGCACTATACAACTAATTATGTATAAAAAATATGCAACCAGGATAACAGATCTAAGTCAGATATCAAAATCACGTCTCTACGGACTACAGTTGTTCCTATTGGCTTTCTTTCCATTACTTTTCGTTATTCGATTTTTATTGATGTACTATGTTTATGATAAGGGAGAAATATATGGATATATGGTGAGTAATCTCAAACTTTGTGATTCAAGAAAAAATAAATTTAATTTTTTTTAATATTTTTTCAAAGATTCTAACTGTTGCCCTAACCTGTTTTGCCTATCCTTACTCAATTTGTTTGGTTATAAAAGAAAGATTTTATCAACTTCCCTCAGTGCCGACACGAGGACATGGATTAGTTTTGCTACTATTCTGGACACTTGGATTTATTAATGAAAATTTGGCTTTCGTAAACTTGCGTCAAGAAGATTGGTGGTTTAGCCTAAAGAGGTTATTTTCAATAATGAAAAATTATTTAGGATCTTTTATACGTGTATAATTTTATTTCTTTAGTACAAAGGATAAAGTCGAGATGGGATTATTTGGATGCCGCTACATATTTTCTTTATTAATATTCGTTCTTGGCCTCAAGGCTCCTGGTCTATCATGGCCTTACCATCGTGATGGCAATGAACGCGAAGAGCTTGTGAACCCAGATATAAGCCGTTCAGCCTTTCACAATGCATGGAAAAAGCTATGTCGACTATTTCCTTATCTCTGGCCTAAAAAAGATACCTGGCTCCAGATTGCTGTAGTAATCTGTATTACTTTATTGATAGCAGGACGAGTGATAAGATTGTTCCTTCCAATATATCGCAAAAAACTTGGTAAGCCTTAAAATAAAAACACATTATATTAAGACTAAAAAAACATTTCTTTTATTAGTTGACAGCTTAACAGAAGAACCTATCTCATTTCGATGGGACTTTGTGCTTATATTTGTGGGATTGTCATTTTTACAAGGCGGAGGAACTGGAACAATGGGTCTGCTGAACAATTTACGTTCGTTTTTGTGGATTCGAGTTCAGCAATACACAACCCGAGAAATAGAAGTGGATCTGTTTAGACACTTGCATAATTTATCCTTGCGTTGGCATTTACAAAGAAAAACCGGAGAAGTGCTTCGTGTGATGGACCGAGGAACTGATTCAATAAATAATCTTTTAAATTATATTATCTTCTCCATCGCTCCAACGATTATTGATATTATTGTAGCTGTAGTTTTCTTTGTGTATGCATTCAATTGGTATTTCGGTTTGATTGTGTTCCTTACAATGTTTCTATATATAAGTAAGTTAAATTACTATATTATTTCTATAAGCATCTCTAATATGACTTTTGTTTCTTTTAGTGTGTACCATAGCTATAACGGAATGGCGAACAAAATTCCAGAGGCAAATGAATCAAGCTGACAACGAACAACGTGCACGTAGCGTTGATTCTTTGTTAAATTTTGAAACTGTTAAATATTATGGTGCAGAGCAATATGAAGTTGATGCTTATAGAGAAGCAATTTTGAAATATCAGGTAAATTATCATTTTATAATCTAAAACTTTTGGCTTTTAAAAAATAATGGGGTCGGAAGTACCTAGCTTTGTTACTCTTGCTGTCATATGAAGCATCTTCATCTCAGCTGACTTTAACTTACACTCACATTTTTTGTGCATTGTCCAACATTGTGAACCGTATGCGGTTTCTGAACGCACAACTGCGGTGTAGAGCCTTTCTTTGAGCGTAGCGAGCTGACTACTACAAAGTTGTCTATTTCATATTTTTTACGAGTAGGCAGTATTGGGCATCTTTTTTCATCGACAGTCAAATCTTGTAATCCCATGTTAAATCAAAGTTGATTAATTGATATGTTCACATATTGCACGGTGGGAAAGATAGTGTCACAACTCAAAATGTGTCACTTCGTACCAAATGGTGTGACTATTTACAAAACTCGCCGCAAGATAGCAGTCTCGTTATCAAATTTATCTGTTTTTACGTAAATTTAGTTTTATGATTTTTTTTATTTTACTTCTCCTGAAAAATCGTGTTTTTTTTAATTGTGACTCTATGTGTCCCAACGTGCGTTATGCTGAAAAGTAAAATAAATCTAAAGGTATCCTCAAAATTCCTGGATGCCTATCTTTCTCATGGGAAATTTGAATAACAGGTGATTCGTGTTCACAAACGCATCGGATGCTTAGGTATCTTGGATAACCTATTCCTATCCTATACATACGTGAATGCACCCATTATCATTGAGAAAAATACCATATTCAGACTATCATAATTTAAATTCAATAAATAAGATGGTATGTATCGATTTGGTATTCCTTGTGTTTTCTCTAAGGTACTCAGATATGAGTGTTGTAATTTGGTCAATTGTTAATTGTATTGCCTTAAACTACATTGAATTGCTATCAAAAATTTCAGGACGATCACACAAAAATGTCGATATATGCGATGTTAAGAAGATTTGTACCATTGTAGTTGGCGCAGTTCAGAGCAGGGTTGTAAATTTTTTTTTTTAATGCATTTGTTTTCCATTACAATTTTTTTAAATAAATATTTATTGCAAATTAAAAATGTTTGCATTAAAAAAATATTTATTGCAAATGAAAAATATTTGCATTGAAAATAAATTTTTTTTGCAAATAAAAAATTTTCTGCATTGAAAAAAAAATCAATGCAAAATTTTTGCATTAAATATTTTTTTTTATATTCGTCGAATTTCTTACAATTTTGACTATTTGGCATTACACTAGGTTCAATATTATGGTTGAAATAGCTTATGTATGCCAAAATTGTAAGAAATTCGACGAATATTAAAAAAAAAATATTTAATGAACACATTTTGCATTGAATTTTTTTTTTCAATGCAGAAAATTTTTTATCTGCAATTAAATTTATTTTTTAATGCAAAATAAATAAACATTTTGTTTTCAATGCAAATACTTGTCAATTACAACATTTTTTTATTGCAAATTTTTTTTTTATTTGCAATAAATATTTTTTTGAATGCAAGTATTTTTCAGCTGCAAATTTTTTTTTAATCCAAATTTTGTTCAGTTGCAATAAATATTTTTAAAAATTTCAAATGCATTTTTTTCAATTGATAATTTTACAACTCTGGTTCAGAGTCTCTCTTTTTTTAGAGATGTGGCGTCACAACTCCGGTCTCCATTTAATGGGCATACTTTCTTTCGATCAAATTGCACAAAGATGGCTTCTGTTGTCGCATTTTAAAAACACGTCAAAACATTTATTTTTTACTAACCTGTCAGTTAGATCTTTAAAATCGCCACAAAATCACTGATACTCGATTTTTCTAGACTTTTGAAGTAAGTTATAGAATTTCCAAACAAAGAGATGTTAAGAGAACTTTAGGTTTATTAGAATTCATTCCGAGGTTAAATCCTTATTTGACCGGAGTATTTGGTATTTTATTTCTATGTTAAGTGATGCAATTTTTATTTTTTTTTTTCACATGACGCATCACCTAGCGATTTTATATATATTTATTTAACAAATTTATACTTAATAACAAAGAATTTGCTTTACGTTCATCCCCAGTAAAATACGTCCTATTTCCTTTTGAAACGAAAAAGACATAATTTTTACAATTTTTATAATATAACACTTTCTTAAAATAAAAATTCCTTCATTCTTCCTCTTATTTTTCTTTCTAGAAAGAAGAATTCCGTTCATTATTGACTCTAAACATTTTGAATACATCGCAAAACATCATCCTATGCATGGGCCTTCTAACTGGCTCCCTACTCTGTGTTTATCTCGTAGCCAATCATAAAATACTTACTGTTGGTGACTATGTTCTCTTCTTCACATACCTCATGGATTTATACATGCCATTGAATTGGTTCGGAACATATTATCGTGCTATTCAAAAGAATTTTGTCGATATGGAAAATATGTTTGATTTGCTGAAAGAAGAAGAAGAAGTATTTGATGCTCCTGGAGCATCAAGTCTCCTTTGTTCAGGTGGTAAAATTGAATTCTCCAATGTAACATTTGGTTATAGCCCTGAAAAAATTGTCCTTCGCAATGTTAGTTTCACTGTTAATTCGGGCAAAACTGTTGCAATTGTGGGTCCATCTGGTGCTGGTAAAAGTACTATTGTTCGGTTACTCTTCCGTTTCTATGATGTGATGCAAGGAGGTATTCTTGTTGATGGACAAAACATTAAGCTCGTGAAACAAAGCACATTACGTCAGTGTATTGGAGTTGTGCCCCAAGATACAGTTCTATTCAATAATACCATATTCTACAATATTGAGTATGGAAAAATTGGTTCATCGGCTGATGAAGTTTTTGAGGCAGCACGCAACGCTGACATGCATGAACGTATCCTATCGTTCCCAGATCGATATGATACAAAAGTTGGAGAACGGGGGCTACGTTTGAGTGGTGGCGAGAAACAAAGAGTAGCTATTGCAAGAACGTTACTCAAGGCTCCTGTAATTGTACTTCTCGATGAAGCTACTAGCGCTTTAGATACACACACTGAACGGAATATTCAGGCAGCGCTATCTAGAGTCTGTGCAAACAGAACAACTATAATAATAGCACATCGGCTATCAACGGTTATTCATGCTGATGAAATACTTGTGCTTCAAGATGGCGGCATTGTTGAACGAGGTCGTCACGATGATTTGGTGCAACGCAATGGTGTATATGCTGGAATGTGGAATCAGCAATTACAAAACTTGGACGCTGCAACAACTAGTAGTGATAGTGAGACTGACAAAACGGATGGTGTTTCCAAGATTACCACCACTGGGGGATCAGTTGTAAAAGCTGGGCATGGTCATAGCCATGGTAAAAATTAGTTAAAAAAAATAAACGTCTTTAGACGTTGAGAACTTATTTTAGAAAATTAAATTATAAAATGCATGGAAATATTTAAATAAGAATGAAAGGGCAGCTAGTTTTGATAGGTTATTGTGTAAAATATAAAAAAACTTATTTTGTTTTGAAACCGATAGGTTTGCGTTATTGTGTGAGAGAGCTGACTTTAAATTAAAAAAATATTTTTAATATCGAATTATTGACTTTTTATTGTAAAAGAAATGAAATTTTATAGAACCAAATTAATCACTTTTTAGCTTGAGTTGAATAGACGTATGAGTCGAAATAGTGGCGTGATTGCAGCCGCTTGTTTAAGTTGCTGTTAAGGTAAGTTAATAGGGTGTTCGAATTTCTCTTCGAATTCACATTGCCTCAATTAAAAATATACAAAAACAAAAAACAACTTATTTAAAACTTAAAGATGAATTTTTAGAAAAAAAATCAAAATAAACAAAAAAAAAT